>NC_071354.1:54238543-54538543 GCF_943734655.1 Sabethes cyaneus
GGTTTATAGCGATCAGAATAAAATATCCCATAGAATATTTATTAAATTTTAAGCAATTTCATTGGTTTGCACTATGTGCGCATTTAATTTCATCGTGAATTTTGATATGATAGGTCGATAAAATCAGCGCGCCACTGAAATTTTTCAATTTTCGGAAACTGGTTGTTTTAATAAACTGAAAATATTCAGTTAGTCAATCTCAATTTCTAGCAAAATCATTTTAGTTGCTTCCTCTGTCAGGAAAACCGATTGATAATGACCTTCTTTCTGCGAAATACTTTGCTTTGATGAATTGTTGTTTGCGAGCTAAAACAAAATACTAGAATATGGCAATATGGCTTCGCATAAAAAAATGATTTTGGTGTTGAACTTTGGTATTCTTCATAATAGCAGCAAAAAAACTGTTTGGTTAGGGTGTTACCATTTTAATAGCTCTATAAAACTAACAGATTTATTGCGGTTTGACAAGTAACCGCGATAAGATCAATTTTGATTGGTGCGCCATTTTGTGTTGCTACGCCACACTTATGGTAAGTTTATAGGAGACGTGGTGCAGCCAACAAGTTTTAACGTGGTAATATAAGCAACCACAATAAATTCGCTTTATTGACAGTTTTATTATGGTTTTCTAGCTAGCTATAAGTGTGTTTGGACTCGTATCCTCTTGGTATTGTGCAATGCCACAATAAATCCAGTGGTAATGATTCATACCGCAATAAAACCTTTATAAAATTCAAGTAAAACCAAGTGACTTTGAATTGTTACTTGGGAAGGGCCGCGAAAAAATTCCAAAATTTTAGTTGCCACCCGTTAGAAATCAAAACTGATTTTATGCAGAATTAAACCTTATCGTCCTAACGGGGGTGTTCCAATCAGTTACAATGATATGTGTATCTTTTGCCTTCTTGCACGGAAATTGTCCCGTAAACGCGTAGGAGAAAATCGCTCCTCGTCGGCAAACGTCACGTCGACTAAACGATTTTTTTTTTTGCTGGATCATACCGGGGATTGCGACAACAAAATATTGCCACCGTGTAAATGTTATCTTGCGGATTTCCACTTTTATCAAATCTCCGATTTGGGCAATATTTTGATTTCGACACAGCCAAACAGACGCAGCTGTCTTCCTCAGGTCGAGTTGCAATCATTCGATTATTTTTGATGACCATGACGAATGTCATATAATTTAAACTTGATTCAAAAATGTTTACGGCTGAAGGGCAAGCATATACTGTGTGTCTATGGAGCGCCGCGGCGGATAGGTTCTGATTCATTGGGCGATATGATTTATTATCAGTTATCGCGATATAAACTTTATCTACATAGTTCTTACGGGAACGTTGATCCGAAACCAAACCGAGCTGTTGACACGGAAATGGTATCGGTCAGTTTTTGGAAGAATTGTACTGAGCACAGGTGCCGAAATTTTGCCCTCCAATTGAGTTGAGGAATAGAAAATTGAACTGTGATTTGCAAGCTTCCATTCAGCGGGTTCAACTAATAAATCGTTTGTTCAAATTAGTTTTCAAGAGAGTGCAAACTATGCAGTTTGAAGTCATTTTACAACATGTGACGAAATAAATTAACAGCTACATTTTAACGGTTAGTAGATATATCAATTTTATCATTGCTTATCATCGAAGCAAAGATTAAAAATAAAGATAATTGATACGGTATATTTGTTTCCGTTTAATTCCAGCGAGGCTTGCCGATTTCTGCAATTTTTGTGATATTAGACTAGCTAGGTATACTAGAAGATGGTAGTTGTTACTGCCCAGGGAGTGTCAAATTCCAACGTTCTAACACAAGCTGATGGAACAACGAATGGAGAAAAATTTGTGCTTCTTTTGTGGAAAAATTTTCTACTCCATTGGAGAAGTAAGATAGCGACTCTGGTGGAAATCCTTATTCCACCCTTTTTCATGCTACTACTAGTTGGCCTGAGGAGTTTAACCGAAGTACAAGTTAACAATTATGAATCGATTTACGAACCCCTAGACATTACCAATTTCACCGGAATAAGGCAAGTTATTCACATACTTACTGTGGAATATTCCCTAAATAATTATGCATAAACTCTTTCGGTGATATACAGGGATAACTTGGCGGTTCCATTCGCCCCGGTCATTGCTTTCTCGCCAAACAATGGCTTTCTTTACGACCTTATGAAACCGGTAGGCATCCGAACGGAAATGGAAATAAAGGGACTCTCCAATTGGCAAGAGCTGGAATACTACCTAATGGCATCGAGTGCATTTGTTGGTGTCCAATTTGACGATCGTTACCGTAAACTGTCAGGTTTACCGCTGATCTTAAATTACACATTGCGTTTTCCCGGTGAACTTCGGGCACAGTTCGGTATAACGCATACGTGGCGAACGAACTCTCGGTTTGCCTCCAGACCAGATGGAGGTGCACGGTTTTACAGATACGACGACGGAGGCCCAAGCCCTGGCTATTTCCGTGAAGGTTTTCTCAGTATACAACACTTCATTTTTGAAGCGTATCTGGAGAATGTTAGAAGTTTAAATGACGAAGTGCTTCCCAAGGTTATCGTTCAACGATTTCCTTATCCACCCTTTCTGGAGGATAATTTTCCATCCAGTTTGACAACATTTCTACCAATATCGGTGATGCTGGCATTCATCTATCCGTGTATCAGTATAGTGAAATCGGTTCTGTTTGAAAAAGAAAAGCAAATAAAAGAAGCAATGAAGATCATGGGACTGAATAACTGGATTTTGTGGAGTTCATGGTTCGTGAAGTGCTTATTTTTTATTACTATCTCAGTGTCAATAGTGGTTTTGTTTCTCAAAGTGCCTTGGTATACAACACCGAATGTATCGGTTCTGACCCACTCGGATTGGGGCGTGATATGGTTGTTTTTCTTCATCTACGGAATTTCCATTATCACGTTTTCATTTATGTTGAGCACATTTTTCTCCAAGGCGAACGCCGGAGGAGCAGTGGCCGCCGTCATTTGGTTTCTGGCATTCGCCCCCTACACGGTAATGGATCAAGACTACAATCGGCTAACTGCAGCGGACAAGCTAGCAGCATCGCTGCTGTTGAACTCTGGAATTGGTTTTGGCCTCCGGTTGATTGCGGTGTATGAAGGATTGATGATCGGAATGCAATGGTCCAGTTTATTTCATGAAAGCGAAATAGATAATATAAATCTCGGATCGATAATGCTAATACTGCTAGCGAACGCCGTTATATACATGCTGATCGCATTATACGTTGAAAAGGTATTCCCGGGTGATTTTGGATTAGCAGAACCCTGGTATTTTCCATTTTCTCGACGATACTGGTGCGGGGACGTTCAGAAGAAAGGTAAGGTTTATTTTTAATCTGATAGCATTCAATACGTAATTTATTTCAAATATCTTCATTAAAAGATTAATTAACTTTTGGGGATTAACCGTGACTCACGCATTAATTGATATCATTACCACGCACCGTCATTAGATTGAAAACAAACGTGAAATTCTTCTTTATCAGGCGTATTGAACACCTCAGAAGTTATTTGTTTTGAACCTTATTTCAACGTTTTCGTTGTTTGTTTTACTGAAGTGTTTCTGCTTCAGGTTATAAATAAACATCCAAGAAAAAGTTAATCTGGTATGGAGTCGTATATCAGTTGCATTGCATCACAACTAATTGATATGGACTTTTATCTATGCCATTTGTCATTCATATTTTAAATTTTACTTATGCCCATGCATTCGACAGAACAAAGGATTGAGTCCGGTTTCTCCACTGTCGACAATCATCTGCAACGGTTTTCACATGTCGCTAAGAGAATCTGCCATTTCTAACCATATCACTGATATCCGCAGTTCCTCCCTGTAGATTTCGTTCGTTCCTCTACTCAAGGTGTGTCCTAATCAGCTAGATCTACGGTCTAGAATCTCTGTCCCTATCAAGCGCTTATGACATCGGTGATGGAATTCCACTAAAAATTCGTGATTTGATCGGTAAGGTGATCTGATGGAATGCAAAAGATTCCAAAGATCCACAAATGCTTTCCTAATTCATGCATATATCAGTTTTAGTACCACCATCAGGCGTTGTCTGACTACCAAATAATTGAAAAGTTTCCGCCTTTTCAACTTATTTTCCTGCTACTGTCAATTTGGTGGGATTTATAGTATTCAATCTCCTCTTTGGCTTGGTATTTATAAGGTTAACTATAACGCATGCTACCCTGAAGCTATTGGATAGATGATCAAGATTGCTCTACATATCAGATCATGGGAGAGCGAAGAAATGTCGTTGGTAAAGCTGAGTAAGGTAAAGGTTTTGAAAATTTGGTTTATTATCAACCGAAAAATGGTGAAATATTTTCTTTCTATTCCTTCGAACATTTTACCAGTTCTTAATCCATTAAGTCGGCAACTAACGCAGCCGGCTATTAGAGTACAGGACAGTTACGGGGCTAGCGCAACAATCCTTCTGACTCTATCTAGAAGCTCAGAAGCTAAGTAAACAGAACCCATAGTGGTCTTTAGCCTCTTATCCAGCAACTCCTGTCCCTACCTCCACATGGTACCAGCCGGAATACGAGGAACCTTAACGGAGATCGTGTAACCAACCTCGGTGGAAACTCAGGTCGTATACCAACAGGGAAGAAGGCACAGTGTTGCCTTGATACTATAAGATGGCTGCCCCATCACGAGACTCGGAAGCGTAGGCATTAGTACGGCTACCTATCTAAATCCAACACACTAAAAAGAATCAAAAAAATTCTACTCGGAACATACGGCATGGACAAAGGTGTCGAAATAAGGCATAAATCTTCTACATGATTGTGAGGAACGTGTTGCTCGAGCCAAAGATGCTCATATATGGTGATGCTGCTTGAACAGTTATGAACAGGAACAGGATGTGCATGTTGAGGATAAAAGGCCATTTCTTTAACTACACCATCTTAAACGTGCATAGTCCACATGAAGATAGACATGAAGACGAGAAGGAAGCGTTCTATGTGTAGCTGGATGCAACGTACGTCAGCTGCCTACCACGGGACATCAAGATCGTCATCGGGGATATGACATATGAACGCCCAGGTCGGCTGAAAAGCAATGTATAGACCGGTGATCGGGCCCCATAACCTGCACACCGAACGAACGATAACAGCCAGCGATGCATCAACTTTGCAGCTTCCCGAGGCTTGGTGATCAGAAGCACTTTCTTTCCCCAGAGATATCTATAAAACCACCTGGAGATCACCTGACCAACGAATCTTGAACCAAATCGACAACATTCTCATCGATGGCCATTTTTCTCGAACATCATCAACGTACGCTCTCTACGAGGCACTATGGAGCAGAACCCGAAAAAGCTCGGACAAAACCTCAAAATTTTTATTTGAGATATTCTGTCAAACTTAATGTTCTACGTATAGTAGACATATAATCTATAAGAAATATGCATAAATTTAATATATTTTTTTTGAAACGATGGTTCTACAATTGATGAAGGGACGGTAGGGGAAAGAAATGAAAATTTTTTGGTGAAGGAGGGGGAAGAGCGGAAAGGAAGGGGGGGGGGTATTGGTAGCTATGCTTGACAAGTAGTCATTTTGACTCCTACCTTTTGTCCACCACATGACTACTTGTCAAGCATAGCTACCAATACCCCCCCCCCCTTACTTTCCGCTCTTCCCCCTCCTTCACCAAAAAATTTTCATTTCTTTCCCCTACCGTCCCTTCATCAATTGTAGAACCATCGTTTCAAAAAAAAAATATTAATATATGTATGACCTCATTCCAAGGTCAAGGCTAAAAATCCTGAGATTAGTCTATATGCATAAATTGTTTTAATAAGTGCTTTTTCAATAGGCATTAAAGAAGGTGAAACACAGTGTAAAAAAAATTTGAAAAATGAAAAAATAAAAATCATTTAATCTTTTAGTATCTAGCTACCATGCTGCTTAAAATTCTATACTTTTAAAGTACAATTCACATTAAAGGGATTATAAACTAATAGTTTAGGTGATATTAAGACGGATTATTTACTAGTAAGCTTTGTTCTGACGAAGTGTTTTAGAACAAAAAATTTGTTATTTTTGTCAATTTTCAATAGTGTGTAGAAAAAGATTTCCACAGATTTCCGCTCTGACACTACCATAAAATCAACATTCAAGGTGTTAACTACTAACAAGCAAAAAATTAGCTGCTACTAGTTGCGATGCTCGGAGTTATTAAAGTTTTCCGAATGCATGTTTTCCGGCATTTTAGGCTACAAATTAGTAAACGCGCGCGCCAGTGCGAAGTTCATCCAACAAATAATTTTGCTTAAGAGTAGCTTATTCTACTATTGTATATCTAAAACCACTTGAAGAAGCGTTTGATAAGCTGCTATACAACAAAAATGTTCCTTGGGCATTCTTGCTGTACGTTAAATAGTCATACTTGTGTATGTAAGACTCCACATTATTATCGTTATGAGATACATTGGAGTCGATTAGGGGAATTTAGGGCATTGTTAAGGCAACCACTTAACAGCTTTTTGCCAATTAGCTCTGTTTCAAGTCTAATTGGCAGCAGAATATGTTCGAATAGACTTTCAGTTCGATTGAACAAGCCTCCATTTTGTTTATTCAGAGTCCAACATGTTGATACGTGTTTGCAGGATAAACAGATTGCTACTCTGTCAGTTACACATTATTTTTTGTGCCTTCTGCCAGGCTTTGACTGAGGCCGATGACGGTCTATCTCGCCAGTCGTATCCATTTGCTGCGTATGGCCACACTAATGAAATAAAAATTTCAAATATAACGGAGATCGTACTACGGAAACGGGAAACGTAGTATTACAAATGATCGAGAGGCATACCATAAAATATGCAAAAAATGTCAGTAATTTATCCTTTAAAAATCAAAACAAATGCTAACAGAGCAAAAGAAACATGAAAAATTTTCATCTTTGCAATGAGAAATGACTTCTAAAATCGGTTAAAATTGTTAATCTATCAAAAACACATGAATGCACTAAAGCAAATAGTATTATAAGTTAACCTATATAGTGAACCCTTTACCGGTAATTAACCCTCGGATAAAATTTCGGTATTTATTAGCTTGTACTTCTTATTTCTGAGGATATATGACATGAAATAGAACATACTAAATACAACACACATTTGAGTTTATAATTTTTGCTGCATTTCAATGCTTTAAAATCGACATTTTCAACAAATGAGGGTTCATTATACGGTTAACAATGCAAAAAATGTCGCCATTAGCGGACCCTTTCGATGCAAAATAAAAGGAATTTTTTTTTTAAAATATGTAAAATATAGAGATTTGCAGCATAAATTGATATATTTAGGCTTATTCGAAAGTTACTAATATTGTAAGTGCCATCGGTTGGGTGTTTAGCGTTACGAGTTCAAAATAATTTATAGAAAGGTCCACAAATGGTTGATTTACCCTATACTAGAATAATAATACTAAAGTACTCTTGATATACAGATTGTGATAATTTGTATAGGAGGTCGTCTGACTACCAATTTCGACTATACACTGAAAAAAAATGTGTTTGAGTATTTAAAATATTTATAACTTGATTCCCGTAAGTCCTACAATTTTGGTATGTTCAGTAGCTTTACGTAACTTTACAGGACAAAAAACTTTTCTGAAGCACAACATTTCTAAAGTCATTATTTAAAAAGTTATACTCCAACGCCATCTATAGAAATAAAAATACAACTACTAAAAATTTACAAAAAGTTGCGAAATTTTATTATAAACAATATTGCTGAAGACAATAAAGCTCTACGAAGCATATGAAAGAAGTTATGAGGTTTTGTCCGAGTGCCGGCTCAATCTGCCCCACTGTGCGGGGTGCGAATATCAACTCGGACCATTACCTAGTAGCAGTACAATGGCCGTCAATGAGGCCGCAACCGCGGTTCTACGAGGTAGGACAGGTAGGACGAGGTAGGTTTGCCTGTAAACATGTTTCTGGGTACCGTCTGTGCGAAAAATGCCGTGGAAAAATGCGAACTCTTTGCCACTCACTTCAAGAATTTCTTTAACACTTTTGTTGCTTCGAAAATGCAGACTGCCTCTGCAATCAGAGATACTCCATGTGATGCGATCAGCTTGAATATATTCCATATAAATGATTAGCTCGTTGAAACCGCGATCAAAAAGCTCAAATATTCGCTCGCTGTTGGATCAGACGGAATTCCTTCTTGTGTTCTGAAGAAATGTGCTGCAGCTATTGTTCGCCCACTGGCGATGTTATTTGAAACTTCTCTCCGACAGAATGTATTTCCTGAATCATGGAAAAAATTCATCATGTTTCCCGTGCACAAAAAAGGAGATAAGAGGAACGTGGAAAACTATCGGGGTATCACATCACTTTGTGCCTGCTCGAAAGTGTTGGAAATCATAGTCACGACGCACTTTTTATGTGCAGTTCGCAGTACTTATCCGTTGATCAGCATGGATTTTTCCCTAGAAGATCAGTTGCCACTAATCTAACGCAGTTTGTTTCCTTCTGCTTAAACATCATGGAGGAAAACGCGCAAGTAGATGTTATATATACAGACTTAAAAGCTGCCTTCGATCGTGTTGATCACGCGATATTGTTGAATCGGATGGAGAAACTTGCAATTTCTGTCGCTTTCATCAGATGGATGAGGTCTTACCTCACTGACCGTAGTTTATGCGTCAAAATCGGTCCGGCAGAATCGGAACTGTTTTGCAATCTATCAGGGGCTCCACAAGGAAGCAACTTGGGCCCTGTACTTTTCACACTATTCATTAACGAGCTCTCTATACTGCTGCCTGATGGATGTCGTCTGTTTTACGTGGATGATGTTAACATGTTAACATGCCAATAAAAACCACACTTAACTGTTTGAGATTGCAGCAACTGATTGACCTATTTGAGGCGTGGTGTATGAATAATTTGTTAACAATCAGTGTCTCCAAATGCAGTGTTATATCGTTTTACCGCAAACTGAACCCGATTACCTTTAATTACTCTATTCTGGGCCATGTGCTGCAACGGGTTAATCATATTCGCGACCTGGGAGTGAATCTTGACTGTGCTCTCACCTTCCGATTGCACTTTGAAGAGATCATCTCAAAAGCTAGCAAGCAACTCGGGTTCATCTTTAAAATAGCTAACGAGTTCCGCGATCCGTTTTGTCTTTGTTCGCTATACTGCGCATAGGTACGATCATTACTCGAGACCTGCTCAAAATCTGGTGTCCGTTTTAAGCTAGCTGGATTGCGAGGATTGAAGCAGTACAAAAAAAGTTCGTCCGTTTTGCTCTTCGGATGCTACCGTGGAGCAACCCGCTGGCCTTGCCTCCATATGACACACGGTGCAAATTGCTAGGACTTGAAACCCTCGAAAAGAGGCATAGGACAGCTCAAGTTGTGTTTGTTGCTAAGCTCCTGATCGGGAATATTGACTATCCGCCTATCCTGGAACAGTTGAATCTATACGCTCCGGAAAGCGCTCTTCGTACTCTTCGTAGGTGAAGGAATTTCCTTCATCTTGACGCTCGGAGAGTTAACTACGATCAGTTTAGTCCGATAAGATACATGGCAGCACAGTTCAACACCGTGTACAAGCTGTTCGGTTTTAACATCACCATAGACACTTTTAAAAGACGACTCCTGCAGAGACGATAGCTTTTTGCCGTTTAAGTGTAGTTTTATGTAAAAATATCTGTAACAATATGTAACTCTTAGTTAGTCTATATTAGTATTCATCAAGATAATATTGTATCGAATGAATGGTTATAAATAAATAACAAATAACAAACAAATCCGGCGAGAATTCGGCCAGCTGAAAAATAATAGAGCCGCCGGAAAGGACCGACTTCCGGCAGAACTCTACAAAAATGGCTAAGAACCGCTAGCAACGGCACTTCATTGGATAATTTCAAGTATTCAAGAGAAGAAGAAACTACCGGAGAAGTGGATAAAAGGTGTAGTCTGTCCCATCTACAAAAAGGGCGATCGACTAGATTGCTGTAGTTACCTATTAGGCTGGTCAACGCCACCTACAAGGTGCTCTCCCAGATTTCGTAGCGTCGTGTATCCCAAATAGCAAGAGAATTCGCAAGGCAGTATCAAACGGGCATTATGGGGGTACGTGCCACTACGACAAATCCACCAAGAATGACGGAATTCCATCGTGCCCACGCTTCATATTATCGAGGATTTCAGAGCAGCATACGATTCAGTTGAAAGCGAACAGAGGGTTGCGGCAAGGGGATGGACTGTCCTGTATGTTATTCAATGTCGCTATTGAAGGTTTGATCCGGCAAGCGGGCATCGAAACGAGAGAAACGATCTTTAGCAAGAGTAGCCAACTTCTAGCTTTCGCAGACTACCTCGACATCATTACTAGAAACCTTGGGACGGAGGCAAATTACGCCAGACTAAAAACGGCTAGGAGGATAGGGTTACAAATCATTGCGCTGAAAACCAAATATATATGGTAGGAAGAGGCTCCAGAGAAAGTAACGTTTGCCTCGTAACTATTGATGGCGATGAACTGGAAGTGGTTCATGAATTCGTATGTTGGGGATCTCTGGTTACCGCCGACAATAATACGAGTAAGCAGATTTAATGACGCATTCCAGTTGGAATTCGAGCCTACTTTTCCGCCATCACACAAAGCTGACGAGGTACAAAATGCTAATCAGACCGGTACTGCCCATGGATTCATACATCATTATAGTTGATGTAAAAGCCAAAATGACCAAAATGTACTTTTTCGGTCCTACACATTCTCAGCTATGTACTATACATGCCAAGTGCTCAAAGAACATTTGTTTGTTCGAAAATATTCGAGAAATTTGGAAAAATATAGCTACTCTGCATAGTTGACGTAACTCCCCGCAAAATCATCTAACATAGCAACTTACTTTTTACGGGCTTTACTCCAAAGTATGTATAAGAATAAACAGTCTGTTTATTCACATAAACTGACGTATGCACTTTTTGAATACAATAATCGAGAAATGAATCACGAAACCCCATCGGCTCTCTTTTGATTAATAATCTCTACTAAATTGATAGATTATTTGATTGAAAAAGTATACAGTTAAGATTATATGGCCTTAAACAATTTTTCCTATAAAATGACAACCTTGCCATCCCGTTTCGTGTAACTACGAATTTTTTTCAGTAAAGTCTGACAACGCTGCCTTTGAGGCTCACCAGAGTTGCTTAAAAAGTTCAGAGCAACGATTATGCTGATCCGTACGATATCGGTCAGTAACCGGTCAGCTCAATGGTCCTAATCCTAACACCACTGAGACAGTGAAAGGCTTTTTTACTTCCTCAGCTACGGGGTCGACCCAGGCTTACCTGTCCGTATAAAGTCCGAGAAAACCCGCCAAGGGCGCAAGCTCTTAGGGGCGCCAAAAAAGGCCTGCCAAAAAGGGCCTGCGTTATCAGTTGATTTGCGCAGCAGCCATAGTGAAAACTGTCAAACAATTACACTCGATGCTTTGTTCGTACTTCCAGCTCCACCCGTAGCGAACGGAAGTCTGGTTTCAGCCGCCCGACAGTGCTGCGAGGCCAGGCAGCAGAAGCTAAAGATGAAGACCGAGAGCATCAACGCCTCATCTTTCCGCGTCTTGGGCCGGGAGGTCAAAGAAACCGGCTAAACGGTGAAGTAGTACTGGGCCAAAATGGACAAATTTATGCGGAAGCGTCATTCGAGCATGGTCGTATCTGAGTAGCAGGCAATCGCCCAGAGAATAACTGAAGGTGCTGGCGAAAAACATCTTTCCGGCGGAGCACGATGTCGGGGTCATAACGGACGACGAAAACTATTTGTCGCTGGACGCAACGTCTGGCGAAGAAGCGAACGCTTTACGTCCCCTACCAAAAAAGTAAGTGATGACGTCGTGTATATCTCCCCGCCCCAAGTTACCAAGTTCTGTGGCTGACGATCAGAGAGAAGAGAATACCCAAGCCACTGTTATTACGTTCAGGGTTGACGGTGAACGAGGAGATTTCACGCAAAGAATGTGGTCTTTTGGCCGGACCTGGCCTTGGCCCATCAAGCCAAGAGATCACTAGAGCAGATGAACCGGCTGAAGATAAGCAAAGTCGTGGGCTTAACCCGTCGTTAAACATAACTCTTCTTTATCGACAGACTTTGCAGCCGGTTGGTGTAACGATCCTACCGACTCCGCCTAGCCGCTGAAGGGCTGAAGGTAAAGGTTGTACCGACGATCACCAACTCTCCCAACGTCCCCCAGCTGTGATCAATAGTAAGTTTTAGGGCGAAGCTCCAACGAAGCATGTACCCAATAGTTTTGTAGCTAAAACGGAGAAGGACCTGATCGCCAAGGCCACGAAAGAGTTGAATAATATGCCGACGTTTATGTTTTGATCGGCCATGTCAAAGATTCCGGTGAACAGCTGTAAAGCCACCTGGCAGGGCGTCGAAGCATTTTTAAAGAAGGTTTAATAAACGAAGGATTTAAAACAAACAAGTTTCATTGAATTATCTTTTGTAATTTTTTTTCCATCGTTAAATTCATCTAAGTATTGAATAACGGGCGAATACGAAACCGTCAAGTAAGTTCGAATCTCGGCTGGGAGGTGTTGCTATAGAGTCAGTAGGATCGTTGCACTAGCCACGTAATTGTCCTGTGCTTAATTAACCAGCTGCGAAGTCTGTCGATAAAGAAGAGTCAAGTTCTCAACAGGACGTATATATTGCTTTGCCTATACGAAAAAGTAATAAACCTGGAACAAGCACTGTTTTAAGAAATGAGGAACGCCAAATTGGGTTTCCGCCAAGGGTGCCACGATGTCACGCTACGGCTCTGCTGCCAGGATATGATATCGTCAAGGAATTCAATGCCAGCCAAAGCACCGTCAGAAGGATTCACCTGCAAGAAGGATTTCGATCTATTGGGGTCAGTAAACAATCAAACACGACATTGAAGCAGAATCTAGGGTCCAAAAGACGCGTCTGGAAGTTGTACAATGAGGCTCGACGTGAACGACGTGAAGATGGATTGTGAGTGTGGGTCTGCGTCATATTGGATCATCGTACGTTTTCTTACCTGTATTCTGAGCCTAACAACGACCATTCTATCTTTTATCTGTTCCCATCTCACCCAATCCCGGTAATCCCTTCAGCCAAACAGTAAACCAGCTCCTCATTCCAGAGTCGAATTATCAACTCGTGTACGAGAATGTAGTAAAATTTCCTATATGCCGAGTCTCAAGGCAAGGAGTCTCCAAGTTCGTTGCCAAAACTACAGTTTGATTTCCAGCTTTATTTTATGTAACAATAAGGTTGTATAAGGCAGTATGATCTTGACTGAAAATCCTTTTAGGAGTGTAGTGGGCAAGAATCGAATTGCGTATTCTACCGCTCGCTCCGAGACAGATACGGTTTACGCCGCCTTTAACCTGACAAACAGTCGTCCAAAGAAAACTACACTGCTGTAATCAGTTTTTCTTACTCGTGTGCACTTAAAATCTACTAAAGAATGGATCCTAAAGTGAAAACAAGAAAAGTTCGCTACACTAGTGAACATGAACAGCGAGTGTCTGGAAGTATTTGCGGGTTTTCAAATTGAATAGCAGAAGTCTATCGTTGATTAAATTGATTCGACGCCTAATATATAATTCGCACTGATGCTTTTATTGTGAACTTCTATGTTTCTTTCGATTCAGACCCTTTGTATGACTTTTCTTTGCTTCTTTAGATTGAATTAACATGTTCTTTTCGAGTCGTGGTTTAAAACTTAACATAAACACATTTAACAATAAATAAATTCACATATACTAACTCTTGTATTCCAGAAGCGGCAAACCAGGACCCGATTGCGCCGAATCCCAACATAGAACCGGAACCGAAAGGTCGCGCCGCTCGTATTGAGATCCGCGAGCTGCGGAAAGTTTACTCAAACAAGAAGGTAGCCGTTGAAGGTTTAAGTTTCAATATGTTCGAAGGTCACATAACGGCCCTGTTGGGACATAACGGAGCCGGTAAAACAACAACCATGTCGATGCTGACGGGAATGATACGGCCATCGTCTGGAACGGCGATCGTGTGGGGCTACGACATCCGGTATGACATGAGAAAAATTAGAAAGTCTTTAGGCTACTGCCCGCAGCATAATATCCTGTTCGACAGGCTGACCGTTAAGGAACATCTGTACTTTTATGGGAGGCTAAAAGGTTTGTCCAAAACTCAGGTGCAGTACGAAATAGATCGGTACATAAAAGCCTTGGAACTGATTGACAAAACTAATGTGAGAGCTGCCAGTTTGTCTGGAGGCATGCAGAGAAAGCTATGCGTGGGTATTGCGTTGTGTGCTGGTTCCAAGGTGGTTCTTTGTGATGAGCCTACCTCCGGAATGGATCCCGCAGCTCGCCGAGCGTTATGGGATTTGCTGATAGCGGAAAAAAGTCGACGTACCATGATATTGTCAACACACTTCATGGACGAGGCTGATATGCTAGGAGACCGTATTGCCATAATGGCGGATGGTAAGCTTAAAGCTGTCGGGTCGTCGTTCTTCTTGAAAAAGAAGTTTGGTGTCGGTTACCGTTTGATTTGCGTTAAGTCACAAGAATGTGACGTGGATGAGGTCACGGAGTTGCTTCGCAAATATATCCCGGGTTTGGTAGTTGAGTCTAACATAGGAACAGAGTTGTCGTACCTTTTGGAGGAAGAAAATGCCGCTCACTTCCAACCTATGCTGGAAGAACTGGAAAGCAACGTTCAGCGGCTGCATGTCTTGGATTTCGGCATATCTCTCACCACGCTGGAGGAAGTTTTTATGAAAGTTGGATCCGATAACGCAACCATCAGTGACGCTGTAAGTGTGAGCAGCATTGCCACTGCCTCCACTGATCTCGAATCAAATTCCAGCGTTGGGGATTACAATCTTCTCGAAGGATTCCAATTGTTCCTCTGTCAAATGAAAGCACTGTTTTTGAAAAAAGTTTATCAAACTTATCGAAACTGGTTCTTGTATATTATCCAAATTGGAATTCCGATTCTGTTTGTAGCAGTAACAATCGCTGTCGTGCGTGCCTGGGTTGGGTCCAGAGATATGCCGTCCCGGTTCTTGACCATTATGAACCATAATCCATCAGTGACGCTCGTGCAAACAGACCCCCATGAACGGAGTGAAATGACACAATCGTGAGTTTATTTTATAAAGTCTTCGAATAAAATTTAATTTCAAAACATGTTTTTCTTTGTAGTATTTTGAACAACTATCTGTACCACTTTGAATTCGCACAAGGATTGGTCGTCGATTTAGTGTACGACTTCATCGTTAGAGTCTTTTTAAATCACGCTGAAAGCAACCTGATCGAGGTTAATAGGCATTTCATTATTGGGGCTACCATCCACGATGACAACTGCACCGCTTGGTTCAACAACGAAGCGCTTCATTCGCCAGCTATCTCACTGAGTGTCCTGCACAATGCGCTATTGCGAACCTTTACCCAATCGAATACCTTTCGCATTGATGTTACGAACCATCCCCTGCCGTATACGGACGAAACCAGGGTGAGTGATAGTTTTAACTATTTAAGCAATTCATAGATTAACTATATTGATAACGCAGGCGGTTTGTTTTGTTGCTTTTCTCGGTCACTTCCATCCATATTGATTTGTAAATTTATTCCAAATATCTAGTCGTTAAGTTGGTTAACCTCATCTAATAAATTTAAATCAATCGATGGATCGAACCGATTAGTGACGAATGCCAGATGTTCTCTGGTGACAGTATAATGATGATAACCTGACTAATTTTTGAATTCATCCCACAGCTCCAGATGAGCCGAGCCCATAACAATCTGGGCTTCCAGTTGGCATACAACACCGGATTCGGAATGGCATTTGTGTCCGGGTTCTTCGTAATATTCTACATTCGCGAGCGTGTCACCAAAGCCAAACTGCTACAGTTAGTCAGCGGAGTGAACCGCTTCTTCTATTGGTTGACAGGTTTTCTGTGGGACTATTTTATCTTTGCGATTGTGTGTCTATTTATTATTGCAACGATAGCAGTGTTTCAGGAGCCTGGATTCAGTACGGGAGCAGAGTTGTTTCGAATGTATTCCATTTTTCTGTTCATTGGCCTTCCGGCACTCCCTCTGGCCTACATCACGACTCTGTACTATGCCGTTCCGCCGGCAGCATTCATACGCGTCAGTGTTGCATTTATCGTCACAGGAACTGCACTTTTCATTTTTGTGTTCCTTCTCGGGACCGACATGTTCCAGCTGAATGAACTTTCCGAAACACTCTCGACAGTGTTTTTAATATTCCCGCATTTCACGCTGTGTGATGCCATCGTTAGTTTGAGTCGAATGTCGGTTACGATTAACATGTGCGAATCGGAACGGCCACCGGGTGTGACTCCGTTACCGATCTGCTACGAGGATCTACATTTTTATCAGTGGGATCGTCCCGGTATAGGAAGGCATCTGTACTACAGCTTATTTATGACAGCAATCTATTTTGGATTGCTCTTTTTACTGGACTTTAAGGTACTAAAAGTTTTGGTACAAAAAACACGTGAATGGCACTACCGAGGCAAGCACAAACTGCAGACGGATCGAAACGAGATCGACTCCGATGTTCTGGCCGAGAAACTGCGTATCGAAAAGATGACGGAAGCTGAAAGAACTGAAACAAATTTGGTAGCACACCAGATGACCAAATATTATAATCGTTTTCTGGCGGTCAACCAGCTCAGTGTTGGAATCAAAAGGTAAGTGGAAAATTGGCAGAAACATCATTGAAAATAAACTGTTGACTAAACCGTTTGCGTCTGACCTGAAGGATTCTAAAAATACTGTACTCGGCAACATTTTAAATAACTTTAGAAACTGCTTTTTTCGAAATTTTATCCTGGATCAGTAAGTATCCCTAGGAGAAATTAGTATTCTAAGGACCTTGGTATCTTCTTTCAAATCTATCTTGAGTCCATAAACAGATTAGTGAAGACTGTCAATTCTAAACGAACAGATTTCTATGAATGTTACTATTTTTAACTACCGAAACGTTGTAATCTCCTTGTTACTAATTTTGGCAAAATAAAATAATCAATTTTTCAACTCATGTTGCTTAAAATAAAAATCTTCACACAGAATTCATCTTCAATTGATGGAACAGTTTCTGCTCGTCAAAAAAAAATCGCCGCAGAAGCAGTGAATGCAGCTTCAAGCCTGATCGTATCAATAATGATTGCGATTTTTATTGCCTGCCGTTTCTCTTTGCAGCTACGAATGCTTCGGCCTTCTCGGTGCGAACGGTGCCGGAAAGACTACCACGTTTAAGATGCTGTCGGGCGACGAAACGATTTCCTTCGGCAACGCATGGATCAAAGGCAACAGCCTGAAGAGTCACCTGAAAAAGGTCCACAAGCACATCGGCTACTGTCCGCAGTTCGATGCGCTGATCGAAGACCTCACGGGACGCGAAACGTTAAAATTGTTCTCCCTGCTTCGGGGGGTGCCGGGAGATAAAATCCCCGAGATAACCAACTTTCTGGCAAGAGAGTTCGGCTTCGCGAGACACCTGGACAAGCAGGTGAAAGCCTACAGTGGGGGCAATAAGCGAAAGTTGAGCACGGCATTGGCCCTGTTAGGAAATCCGTCGGTGGTGTACTTGGATGAACCTACCTCGGGAATGGATCCCGGGGCGAAGCGGAATCTGTGGAACGGGGTCTGCCGCGTGCGAGACAGTGGGAAAACAATCGTGCTGACTTCGCACAGTATGGAAGAATGTGAGGCACTGTGCACGCGGTTGGCCATAATGGTGAACGGGGAGTTCAAGTGCATCGGGTCGACCCAGCATTTGAAAAACAAGTTTTCGCAAGGCTTCGTATTGATTATCAAAGCCGCGAAAGTGGATTCTATCGAAAAAGCGCGAGCAGCAGAGGAATCAGACGCTCCGGACTTACAGAGAATAAAAGATTTCATCCTAACTCAGTTTCCTGATTCAGAGCTAAAGTAAGCAGAATATTTTTTCGATATTTCTTATTTTTAACATACTTTTTTTTCAGGGAAGAGTACCAGGACTTGCTGACATATTATATTCGATCGCAGCACATGAAATGGTCGCAAATATTCGGTATAATGGAAAGCTGTAAACGTACTCTCAATGTTGAGGATTATTCTATCGGTCAAACAAGTCTCGAACAAGTGTTTCTCTCATTCACCAAGTTTCAGCGAGAAGATTGATTAGTATTCCAAAGATGACTGCTCGAATAAATCGTTTATCTGTGCACTGCAAGTAGATTTAACTAGATATTTTATTATTTATTTTATATGAAATTAGCGCTTATCATTACAGTTAATAGTTATATGACAAAGCTATTTGTGTTGCATTACTTAGTCTTGACGAGTTTTAATGGCCCCCGAAAATTTAACAAGCGTTAAACCGATTAATATAGAGCACGTTATCACATCCATCTTCACACTGGAGTTATTAGTAGCTTTAGTCTGCTCAATAACATGCTTTGAGACAGTTTTGCTGTCTTATTTATTGCTTTACGTTACTGGATCTCTTTATCAGCCGAAATAAAATTTGAAAATATTTTTAGACTTTTATGAATGCCCAGCTAAAGTTGCTGAATACCTATTAGTTTTGCCGCAGAGACGCGCGAGTTGAGATTTAAACAAAATACTGTGTCAACGCGTTCGTCACCGTTATTCTGACAGTTTTTCCATGGGTTACGCGTCAGAACAACACTGACGGATGCATTAACGCAGCATTCTGCTTGACCCTTTAGTCCTTTTCGAGCAGTATCCATGTTTCATGTTCATAGAGGGCAACCGGTCTAAATAGCGCTTCATACAAGGTGCGCTTAGTACGGAGGCTCAGATTGGTCGTCCGACTATGCTTGTGAAATCAATAAAAGGCACGATACACCTTAAAACCGCAGGGTTGGTATTGTTGTCCTTGGTTGCCAAGGTATACGAACTCGTCTGCGGGATACGAGCAAGACTATCTATTAAGTGTAGACACTCAATTGTTTCTTAGCGTATCATCAATATTCATTGGTTGCTTACCATTACAGTATCATGGTGACACATACACTAGCGTATTTGTACCAACCAGGTCCCTCGGTTTTCTGGCATCGTCCATCGACCTCTTCTTTCACAGGCAGTAACAGTTTTGTAGGTATGTCATGGTATCAACAGCTCCGGTGTGTAATTCCTATAGTTGTGTGGTCGGAAAATTCCACACCGTCGACTACCTCAAAATCGTCACCATGTTTGAACCTGGAAAAATCAAGTAATCGTAGGAATGCGGATCTATTTTTACTCACTGGCGCAACCAGCGGGTGGGGTCTAAGCGTCGCCTATGTGTTATTTAGCCCCCCTAGAAGAATTGTCCATCCCATAGCAATGGAGCCTTCATACCGAAGATCCGCGTTGAGAATCACGGTTAACACGCTAACGGACGAACAACGTCACGTGCAGTGCCTTGTAAGTCGCAAGTGCATGTACAGTTTCGTCGTCCCGCGAATGAAACGAGTTAGATTAAAACTTCTTAATTCGGTGGTTCGATTACAATAGATCGATGAAGAGGTACAATTTGTGTCTATAAATAACCCAACCCCCGTTGGTGGAGTTTCAAGATACGTCATGCGCTTAATAAGGGGGATGTCCATTCTCCTTTTGTCCAGCACCCCCTAGAAATGAGCTCTAGTTCCGCCAATGTTTTTACTTAATATAACAAAAATACCGGTCAAATAAGATGAAGACTGAAAGCTCCGGTCACCCGGATGCAAGTCTTAAAATCAAAATTGAAATTTAACTAAAAAGTAGACTTGGAATTGGACTTGAAATGAGGGTTCAAATCAAACTTGAAATTAGACCTAAAATTGGATTTGAAATTATGTCCATGCCAGTTTTTTTGGTTTCTCTATCATGTATCATGTATCATATGATGGAAAGCCGCCCCACGAACCATAGGGGTCGGATTCTGCTTGAGGCTCTGGCAAAGCTCAACGTAGATTTGGCCAACGTCGGCACCACAAGCACCTTCAGTAGGAACGGTGCGGAGTCTATCATCGACGTGACATTCGGCAGTTCTGGTCTGATAGGAGACTGGAGGGTAGACAATGGCTACACTCACAGTGACCATCAGGCGGTCCGCTATGGTGTCGGTCAGATAACGAGGCGGCAGGCGGCGAGTAGGGCCAACACTCCAACCACCCGTGGATGGAAGACATCATACTTCGATCCCGAAGTATTTGTGGAAGCGATCCGGAGAGAGTGCGGTGATCGCGGTATGCCTGATCCGAACGCTGATCATTTGGTTGACGTACTGTCGCGATCGTGTGACGCTACCATACCTGGGAAAGGTCGACCTAGGTATGGCAGGTCACCGGCTTACTGGTGGGCAGATGAAATTGCGGAACTCCGCGGAGCCTGCTTTCGTGCGAGGAGAATTATGCAAAGAGCTCGTTCGGACGAAGGCAGGGTTGAATGTCGAGTAGCACTTGTTGCTGCACGCGCAGCGCTTAAGAGTGGGATAGAAGCTAGTAAACGAGCCTGCTTTGAAAGGTTATGTGCTAGTGCCAATGCAAATCCGTGGGGTGATGCCTACAGGGTCATAATGGCAAAGACCAAGGGCGTGATGGCGCCCGCAGAGCAATCGCCAGAGATGCTGGAGCGGATCATCGAGGGCCTCTTTCCGCGCCACGAGCCAAGGCCCTGGCCCCAGCCCGCTGAGTCGTCCCAGGGCCGACGTTCCAGTATCTCAGACCATAGCGTAGGATGGTCGGCCTCCCAGCCGAACATCCAAAGTAACGTGGGGCGACGGCGGTTTGGAGGTCGGGGAGGAAGTGACGATTACGAACGAGGAGCTCATCGAGATCGCCAAATCCCTAAAGGTGAGTAAGGCACCGGGGCCAGACCCGATCCCGAATATGGTCATTAAAGCGGCTATTCTAGAGGCTCCCGAATTATTCGGGGCAGTAATGAGTAGATGCCTGGAAGATGGCCACTACCCGGACAGATGGAGGCGACAGAACCTGGTCCTATTGCCGAAGCCGGGAAAACCTCCGGGTGTCCCCTCGTCATATAGGCCGATCTGTCTGCTCGATACTGCCGGCAAGGTACTGGAGAGGGTTATCCTTAACAGACTCGTACAGTACACCTTCCGAAAAGGCAAATTTACGGTAGATGCCATCTTGTCTGTCACTAAGACAGCCGAGGTGGCAATCCAGCCCAAGGGGACAGGTATCCGTTATTGCGCAGTTGAAGATTGGATGCGATCCAGGAAACTGGACCTAGCGCATCATAAAACGCAGGTTATCGTGGTGAACAACCGCAAGTCGGTGCAGCAAGCAAATATCAGCGTCGGGGACTGCACTATTTCGTCAACGCGGTCCTTAAAACTCCTTGGAGTAATGGTCGACGACAAGCTCAAGTTCGGGAGCCACGTCGACTATACCTGCAAGAAGGCTTCTACAGCTATTTCGGCATTGTCTCGTATGATGTCTAATAGCTCTGCGGTATATGGCAGCAAGCGAAGGCATTTAGCCAACGTGGTCCAGTCCATACTCAGGTATGGCGGGCCGGTGTGGTCATCAGCGTTAGGTACCAAAAGCTATCTAGCCAAGCTGGACAGCACCTATCGTCTCATGTGCTTAAGAGTGGCGAGTGCGTATCGCACAGTTTCACATGACGCAATCTGCGTCTTTGCGGGTATGATGGCTATTGGTATCATCATCAGCGAGGACGTAGAGTGCTTCAACCAACGTGGAACTAGAGGCATACGGAGTACCACAAGATCGGCCTCGATGATCACATGGCAGCGGGCATGGTCTAATTCCTCAAAAGGCCGGTGGACACACCGACTTATCCCTGAACTATCCGGGTGGGTCAACAGGCGCCACGGCGAAGTCAACTTCCACCTGACACAAATTCTGTCAGGGCATGGTTGTTTTAGACAGTATCTGCACAAGTTTGGGCAGGCGGAGTCCCCCGCGTGTCCCGAATGCGTGGACGTTGAGGAAACTGCAGAACATGCTTTCTTGATATACCCTCGTTTCGCGGGCGTGAGAAGCAGCATGATGGCAGTGAGCGGACAGGACACTACTCCGGATAACTTAGTCCAAAGGATGTGTTCTAGCTCGGACGTCTGGGGAGCGGTCAATGCGGCTGCTACCCAGATCGTACTTGAGCTACAAAACCGCTGGAAAGCCAATCAACGGCGAATAAACAGCCTAACTACCATAGTCCAGTTATCTAAGAGTGTGCGTTAAGCACAATAGCCCCTCCCTGAAGTAATACCGATAAGGTGGTGCCAGGGAGGATTGAGGCTGGAGACTCGAGTAGGGTTTTAGTGGGTCTGGATCCTCACGCCCCAGTAGGGGGGTCGGGATACCAAACCACACTCCCTGAGTTGTCTTCTCAGGTGTCTGATAGCAGATTTCCCTACTCGTTAAACAAAAAAAGAGAAAAAAAAAGAAAAAAAAGAATATGTTCACCGACAAACTTGACGACTTTACTTCCGTCAAGTAGGATGTAAACTGCTGCAAGCAACAACATTTTTCATTTCTTTGATAACAGGAGAAACACAGACTTGTTTGAGACAATTTCCATGTCTTAAGTTGACCAGCGAATTAGGGTACTGTTGAGCAACGGCAATCAATACGCCACCAAAACTACTTTTGTCACTATTCTTCGAGCTACGATCACAACGATACACGTTGAAGGCGGATCCAAACAGCTGAAGAGAATCGATGCAGCCATCCAAACCGGTTTCAGTTAGCAGTATTACATCGTAGTTGCAGTCATTAGTTGCAAGGAATAGGTCGTTCATTTTAGTCCTTAAACCTCGCACATTCTGATAGTATGCACAAATACCATCCACGTCATTGGCGTGTGCAGAAAGCTCCAAAACAAAACTCTCTGCACGTGGAGATTCCAAGCTGGAAGTTGGAATGTCCGGATTACAATTGCACTTGCCTGCATAACTGGGTTGGAAGACCCTGTCACCACACGAGCACACGGGGCAGGGACGACTGCTGGCCGCTGGCAGGAATTCCACGACTGTGGCTGAGTGATCGAGGGCTTCCATAATACCAACTTCAATGCGCCCCGCGTGACCTTTAGGTGATAATCGACGAGAACAAACTGGTTGAGACAAACTAGAAGCAATCGACGGATCAGGAGAAGTCAAGTTCAAAACAGCATCATACTTGCTCGAGATTGGTTGTCGGAAGATCCCGTCACCAACCACGATCGAAGGGCCAGGACGACGTTGTTGGCAGGAACTATCAGAAGATTGTCGAATATGTAGAAATGAACCATCTGCAAGCACGACTTGGTCGGGTGGCACAGGGGCTCCCTTAGACGACGACCCTTAGACGGGACCATAGACGATGCATCCTGAAGGCGTAGATAATCCCACTTTGTCATCAGTAATTGGGAGTGTGAATTCATTGGAGCGGCAGGAGGTTTCCGGTCTTCTGGTGGATTAGTAACTACGTCGACACTCGACATGCCCTGATAAAGTAAATGGTCCATCGTACTCGTCGTTTAGAGTCACCGGTCCAGAGTTGGCATCAATCCACGGTGAAGTTTGAACTGACTGCTATGCAGCATAGTCAATTTTGAGCTTTGATTTTTTGAGACGCTTTTGATACAGTGGGCATTTTGTACTCCAGCATGCATGATTTACATCTAGCTGCTTAGCGGGCGGTAGTTTTTGCTGTTCGTTTAGAGAAACGCAATTAGTGCCTTTTTCGGTGTTTGCTTCACATTGGCCGACAGGATGTCCTTCAGCACACTTATGATACATGACATACATTAGTTTTTTATGCTTTCAAGCACAAATACAAAATTTGCCATCCCAACAAACAACAAACAGCAATAACGCAAGTGAAAAGTGAAACTATTTGTTTTAAATTTTGTAAACACCCTATTTAGTGACCGGTTTTTTCGATTTTTGATCCTTAATTTGAATTTAGTGAGCCTAAATTAGTTTACAGATGTTTTTTTAAGCCAATTTGAAGTAACTTTTGGCCAAGCTTTGTATGAAGGAGCGCCACTGTGCCACGGTCAGCCTTTTTGTAACGCAGGATAACCAACGCAGTGCTACTGTTTTAAGTCCCAAGCGCTACCATGACCTGGGAATGGCCGAAAAAACCCTTTCCGATGAGCCTCATCCTTCCTGCAAAAGGTCTACGAGCGATAGTAAGGACGATCCACTTACTTCACGAGCAGTCATAGTCATAGGCCCAAAGTCATAGGCAATAGTTTCAATGGTTTTCCGCGAAATTATAGTTTCCGCTTCAAAGTTTTCCACAAAATGGTACATTCCCCGAAAATATTTCCGCGAAACAATACATTCCACATGTTGACTGTAGCAAATTGATTGTCAATATTGGAACCTTGCCTAAAAGTCGTTACTGTTGGCCTTAGTTTCTATTGAATTTCTTTCATCGGAACGCCAAAAACAAACATTTAAAATTTGATAGCGCCATATATTACGTTTATGTATTTAGTATAATTGAACCTCTAATTGGTAAATTCGTTACTCAAAACAGCAATCCGTTGAGATGAGCATCCACGCATCCACCTATTGCATATTCAACAGTTTTTTATAATTATCCAATATGGATGCTTCTTCGATTAGAGGTAGATCTAAGTAACTGTCAGTATCCGTATCTATGTCTTTGGAAAAACTTTTGTAAAGAATATCCATCATCTCTTTTTTGGAATCTTTTTCGTCCTTCTTGCGAGATGAGCCCGCCTCTTCACTGTTACTAGAATCTGAGGATCCTGTCCCAGAACTGTTCGAGTTGGAAGCTTCGTTGCTTACGGTGGACAATAATGCATCATACGTATTATCTCTACGAGCGTTTAACAGAACCTCTACAGCTTCTTCGAAATTGTTAACAGTTTGTTTCAGAGCCGCTTGGGCTGCTTTTTCGTGGAAGCCAAAATCGATAAGTTTATCAGTTAACTGCTTGGATGGTGTTGTGGAAGCGATCAATTCTCGTTTTAGATCAGCTTGATTCTGCTGTAGTTCATTTAAAGCATTGTATAAATTGTTTTCACAACGTTTCAATGCTATGGCTGCAAGGCACTCCGAATAGCCCATTTCTACAAGTTGATCAACGAATTCAACATTGATCCGACGTTCATCGGCCTTCTTGTATCCGATTTTTTTGTAAAGGTTGTTTTCTCGATTAGATTTTTCCTCATTGTTCAATAGCTTTTCCTTCCGACTGTTGATGTATTCAATTGCTGCGTTGACGTCGTTGGAACAAACTCTTAATGCAATTCTTGATTCTGTTGTCTCATAGCCACATTCGAGTAAAACCGTTAAACATCCATCGTCAATCTTCAACAATTGCAGCTCACTTTCCACCACTCTAAACATGGTCGCAGCATCATCCCGTTTATTCTGATGAAAGTATAGAACAGCTTTCAGTAGATGAAGTCTTAACATAAGTGCCTTCTCGCTACATTGCTGAGTTCCTTTTATAGCAGTAACACGGTGCATATTGACACCATAACTTTGACGAAGTTTCTCCTCACTTAACTTTAGACGTTGCTCTGCGTCAGGTAATTGGGTTATGTTCTAAAAGCATATAAAACTTTGTTAATAGAGACGTTAATAGTTTTTTTCTTTCAACATTTCTGCATACCTTAAGACATAGATAACACCAAACGATGTCTAAATTAAGCAATGCATAATTATCCACAACGGTCAATAACTGGGAGTTACACGTACGGAAATCACTGTCAGCTTCGAGGAAAAGTAGAAGAGCTTCTTCGTAGTTTTCTTTCTTCAAAGCAACCTTTCCCTTTTCGTAAAGTGTCAAAGCCATTAGAAGTGCTTTCTTTTCGCTTTCTGGCAGGTGAAGAGCATTTCCATCTTGGTCCTCTAACTGCAAAATTTAAATTCGATATTAGCAAACCAATGAGCTTTCCCACACAACGAACTTACGCTGAGAAAATTTGATGATCCATTATCGTTTATAAGCATTTGCGCGTCGGTTCGTATCTTGCGAATACGATCAAAGGTATCGGATTCTTGCTGAGCTGCTTCCTTACTCTGTTTCATTATAAGTACCATAACGGTACCGCCATTGACGACTTTTTGCTCTAACAGTGTGAGGTAGTTGGTTAGTACTTTCCCGGCGCAAACAAGTTTAATACTAGCAAAGAAACGATGCATTAGGAATTTAACTTATATCAATTATCTGATTTTTAGTTTCATAATTTGCCCTGAATTTCATTTTAAAATGATTAAATAAAACCCGTTGTCGGGATGCCCGGTAAACATAAGCAGCTGGACACTAACTATCTATTTTTGTAGTTCACATCACAATGTACAGGTTTTTTGGTTTAAGTCGAATAGCCTTCGTAACTCAAATTAAAAAATGAATCATTACTGCTATCGTGTTTTCACATGAAAAATGCTTGTACATAAGCACTTACCTTGACGCATCAACAGACAATTTTTCCGCGACCATCTTGGCGAGATCCTCCCCAATACTAGTGACTTTGATCTTAACATCAAAATAGCGATTTGTGGTGCATTGGGCTGGCGCTCTACACTTTATTGTTGCGATGCCCGTCTTGAGGAATTCATCCTTGCTTCTAAGTTTATCCAAGGCATTCTGCTGCAGAGATCGAATTGCATTGAGGCAGTCCTTGACCCCGATTTGCAGGTGCTCATGATATGCTATGGCCAATTTCTGCAAAAATTAAATGTGGTTCAAGCTTCAACACCTTTTTAGAGTTCAATAGATGAAAAAAAACTTACCTCTAGCTCCGATTCCACAGATTGGTGCGTAGCTGCGTCGTAATACGGGGACTCCCAAAGTTTAATTGTTTGCTGATTCAGGATAGCACGAACCTGAATCACGTAATTTTCATTTTCCAACTCGTTCGTCATCTTTGCTTGTGATTTATTCACAAATGCATCGAAAAAATCTGATTGATACCTTAACAATAACCGCTGCCTCCGTTATAGAAATACTAAAGACTGAACTGTGCGAGAATAAAATTTTTCTTTTTACCTGTTCAGCTAAGAAGACAAAAACAAAAACAAACTACGAACATTATACATATATGCTATATACTAATACTACAGTAATTCCTAATTTGTGGTTGTGTTAGGGGTTTGTTTTCCCATCCCTCCGTCATAACTCCCACCCAGTCAATGTGATATATACAGGTGTGGCAATATTGGTTAAGTGGTGTTAGTGCAATGAAGAAATTAAATTTCCCGAGATTTCATCATGGTGTGGGTGGAATCACGATGAAGCGTGACGTCAAACTCCAAAAACAAACCCCATTGTCCGACACGGTTTGTTTTTGTAGTTTGACGTCGTTTTTTGATTTTTCGCTGCTAATACCATCAAATGTCTTCATCTGCCACACCTTTTTAAGCCTCATTGACTTCCACCCAGTAACTTTACAAAACCCTATCAACAACACAGTGGAAAACCTACAAAAGCAACAAGAGATCGTGATGGTGCAACCCATCGGCAGGCAACCATGTTTTCGCTGCCAACATCTCGTGTGTGCGAAAATGAGATAGCATGTCAGCACTGCGTTTCACTCAACTGCCATCAGCAGTCTGATTTGGGCCCGCTGTCAAATTTTGAGCCCAGGACATGGTTGTCGCTGACGTTTACTGCAGCTCGTTATAGAGATGTCGATGGGGTGTGATGGTGTATACGTATCAATGAGTATAAAGAGGTGCGGATGAATAAAGATGCGTTTATATTGGCAACATGTGGCGTGCAACTTTTTCCAAACCGTTGCCCATGCTGTTCTCCGATGTTCCCAAGCAACATGACACATATAACAAATATTCAGGTGGCAACAGAAGCAATATTGAGCAATAACTAGCAACATGTCGCATAGCATATGTTGCTAATAATATTTGTTCGGGTTTGAAAGTTTTAACAGGAATCGGGTTCGGGTTTGGCCGGAAAAATCAGAGGGGTAGTGTTTTTTTTTTTTTTTTTTTTGTATTGTTTATGCAGGGAGAAAATCTTCATAGACAGCACCTTCGCGGTGCCGAATAGGATTCACATGGTGCCAACATGCGCCTACCTACTAAAAACTCTCCTGCTGCCCGTTCCTGAACCCCTCCCGGAACTACCGTTAGGTTTTACTTCAGGAGGGAGGACGTGCCGAAGCACTCCGACTTGTCCGTTGCGTGTGTGGGTCCACACAACACCCTTGCCATTTCATACCGCCACTACCCTTCACCTAGGGCCTGGGCTGCCCAATCAGCCCGTTACTGACCCTAGCAAGCTATGTCGGCCCTGTCGTTGCAAACGTTCTAGTTATCACCGCGGTTGCCGCCCTATCGACGGCACCCCATGCACGCTGCTCAGCGCACATTCTCTGCACGATGTTGTCGGCGTTGGTGTCTTCTCCAATGACCGCAAGCATCACCTGCCGAGTGGACGTAAACCGCGGGCAGTGAAAAATCACATGCTCCGCCGTTTCCTCGGCTACCGTGCAAACGGGGCAAAAGGGTGAATCTGCCCGCCCGCGCGTATGTAGATACTTCTTAAAGCATCCATGACCCGACAGAAACTGGGTGAGGAAAAAGTTTACCTCACCATGACCTCTGCCGATCCAGGACGATATGTTCTGGATCAGCCTATGGGTCCACCTACCATGGTCGGTGCGATCCCATTCCGCCTGCCAACGCCTAATAGAGTCCAGCCTAACTCTGTCCCTAGCGCCCCTGACGTTCCTCTGCCTATGGCACTCGATATCCTCACCTAGGAGTATGCATATTGGAATCATGGCTGCAATAACCCCAATCGCATCCAACGATATGGTACGGTAGCCGCACGCAACGCGCAATGCTAACAGCCTGAACACCTTGTTCAGGCATGCCTGATTGCGCTTACTCTCCAAAGCCGGGGCCCACGCCGGTGCACCGTATCGTAGCACCGACATGGCAACGCTGGCCATCAGGCGTCTCTTACTGCTGCTAGGACCGTAGCCGTTCGGCATGATCTTAGACAGAGCAGCGACCGCCGTTGACGCTTTACCACAAGCATAATCCACATGACTGGTGAAGTTCAGCCTGTTGTCTGTCATGACACCCAGGTACTTCACACTTCGTTTGGAGACAATCACCTGTCCCCCCACGATTATTTTTGCCTCTATGGCCGACTTTCGGTTGCTGACCATCACAGCTTCCGTCTTATGGTGGGCCAATCGCAGATTGACGCCCGCCATCCAACCCTCTATTATGCTTATGGCGTCTGATGCCAGCATTTCCACTTCCTCCAGAAACTCGCCTACCACTGTAAGGACGATATCATCGGCGAAGCCAGTGATATCGACCCCAGTGGGTAGTTCGAGCCTCAGCACCCCATCGTACATGGCATTCCAAAGCGTGGGGCCGAGAATCGAACCCTGTGGAACACCCGCTGTCACTTTGTACCTCTTCGCCCCGTCCGCCGTGTCGTACACTAGCGTCCGGTTCTCGAAGTAACTCTTAAGCAACCTGCATAGATGATCCGGTACCCTCATCCTATGCAGCGCTACCGCAATTGCACCCCAGTTAGCGCTGTTAAAGGCGTTTTTGACATCGATTGTGACTATGGCACAATACCTGTCGCCTCGCCTTTTCCGTTTCATAGGCTTCTCGACCCTCTCCACTACGGACTTTATGGCATCTACAGTGGACTTCCCCTTACGGAAGCCAAACTGCGTGTTTGCCAGTCCGACATCACTTTCCACTACAGGCGTCATCCTGTTTAGGATTACCCGCTCTAGCAATTTGCCTAGCGTGTCCAATAGGCAAATTGGCCTGTACGACGAGGGATCACCAGGCGGTTTCCCCGGCTTTGGCAGCAGTACCAATCTTTGGACTTTCCATTTGTCTGGAAATTCGCATACCTCTAGGCAACTCTGAAGTGTCTCTCTAAACATATCGGGATACGCTTGGATCGCCGCTTTGAGTGCCTCGTTCGGAATCCCGTCAGGACCGGGCGCTTTCTTCGATTTCAAACCCCTGGCAATTACGATGAGTTCCTCATTCGTGACCGGAGTGAGGACATCATTCGATTGACCGTACGGGGTCGGAGGCCACCAAACTGGATCGTGTTGCGGAAAGAGCCCTTCCACGATGACTTTCAGCTTTTGGGGGCAGGTTTCCTGCGGCGCAGATGTACCCTTCATCTTTTTCATTACCACCTGGTATGCACCACCCCAGGGGTTTGAATCCGCATCGCGACATAGCTCCTGGAAACAGGATTTCTTGCTACGCCTAACCTCTTTCTTAAGCGCCGACCTTGCCGCTCTAAGATCAACTCCCCGAGCTTCAGCATCTGCATCGGTCCGGGCCCTCTGCGCTAGCCTTCTCGCTCTGTGGCACCTGGAACGGAGCTGGGCAATGGTATCACTCCACCAATATACCGAGCGACGACCGTTCATTGGCTGCCCCGTCCTAGGCATAGTGGTATCACATGCCCGTACTAGGACGTTGGTCAGCTCACGAGCACTCAGGTTCGAGCGGGTGCTCTCTGCACTGAGTGCTTCAACGAACAGGTCTTTGTCGAAGGCCTTCACTTTCCACCTCCTCCCTGTCGACTTCGCCCCGCGTGGCCGTAGCGCCCGTCGTTCAATCGTGTACCGTATAGCTTGGTGGTCACTATGCGTGTACTCATCTGACACCCTCCAGCCCATGTTGGCAAGCAACGTTGGGCTGCAGAAGGTGACGTCGATGATCGATTGTTGTACCCCCCTACAAAAGGTACTGACGGATCCCACGTTAGCCAGACTTACATCCAGCTTGGACAGAGCTTCCAGCAAGCTTTGCCCCCTCGGGGTAGTGCACCTGCTACCCCATTCGACAGCCCAAGCATTGAAGTCCCCTCCAATGACAACGGGCTTGCGGCCCGTGAGTTCGTCGGTGAGCACGTCTAGCATCCGGTCAAACTGCTCCGGCGACCACCTAGGTGGAGCTTAGCAGCTACAGATGCAGACGCCATCGACTACCGCGATCACGAACCCCTCTTGGTCGGACGACACCACCTCCTGGATCGGGTATCTACCCATCACGGCGATCGCTGCCATCCGACCCTTGTCGATAACCCAGTTAGTGCCTCCACGGGGGACCCGGTAGGGGTCCGCGATAATGGCAATATCGCACCCCGTTTCGGCTGCCGTTTGCCAAAGCAACTCCTGTGCCGTTTCACAGTGGTTTAGATTAATCTGTATAACCTGCACCATTATCGTTGCAAGGCGCGTCTATAAGCTGCACACAGTGGGCCGCCTGTGGCATGCTTATTTCCCTCTACGGCTGTGCAGGGCAAGCACCTGGGGGGTTTGCTACATCCCCTGGCGAAGTGGCCATCTTCACCGCACCGTCTGCACAGCTTGGACCGATCGGGGGCCTTACACTTGGCCGCCCGATGGCCGAAGCCCATACACTTGAAACAGCATTCTATGCGCCGTTTCACCGTCAGTGTACATACTGACCATCCTACCTTAATCTTGCCAGACGCCAACATCTTGTTGGCGATTGCCTCTGGCACGTTTAAGGTCGCGGTTTGCATATCTCCATATGCCTTCCGCAAGCGGATGTCTGCGGGTGCCACATCAACCTTAAGCTGATCCCGCAGAGCATCACTCAGGTCAACTGTCGTCGTAATCTCGTCGAGGTTTTTACACTCGACCAGAACACGCTGCGACAGCGCCTTGACCTGGCCCGCTTCGCCCAGGGACTGCTCAACCAGTTTCTGGTAATTCGAACTCTGGACCGTTGGGTCCTTTCTAAGTTCGAAAAGCATATCCCCTGCCTGGGTTCGGCGGGTCTTTACAACGTTGGCCCCAAGCTCCTGCAACTTGGGGTCCACACGAACCTTGCGCAGTAGATCAGCATACGACAGCTTGCCTGTCAGCTTCACTACTAAGGCGTCGCCCTTATGGACGCGCCTTGGCTTTGGCTTTGCAGCCGCAGCCTCGCTCGGTTTCGGCCTCGGCGGTTTAGGCGGTTTACGCCTAACCACCTGCCAATCCTCTTCCCCGGTCCCGGAAGCACCATCCGGGACCGCCTCCGCACGTTCGCTGGTAGAGGCGCGAGCCGAAGTCCGCTGCCTCTTGGCTACCAGCGTTGGTCCATGGTCGGGCGTAGCCGCCTTGCGCTTGGCAAGCGGCGTACGCGCCTGACTAGGCATGGCCACAGCCTTAGCGGCTATGACCTGAGCTTCGGCGATTTCGCATCGCTGCAGAAGCTCTTGCCTCTCCACCTCGGCAGCTATGACGGTAGAGCGAAGGCTCACCGCCAGCTTTTTAATGTCGAGGTGGACATTTGACCTAGAGTTGATGAACGAGTACAACTCGTCCACCAACTTTTTGGCTTCCTCCAGCTTGCTACTGGCTGGAGGAAGCCCGACTTCGCCCTCAGGAGGGTGCACCACGCCCTCCGTTGACATTTGCCTACCGCTGTCGCTCGCCTTCTTGGCTGAGCTGGCAGCGATGGCCACCGGCGTTCTAACTGGGGTGTTAGTCCTAGGTGGTGTCAACTTCCTCTTCGGTATCGCTCCCGTTTTCGGGGGGCTTCCCTGTATGGGCTGTGCCCCCGATTTCGGCGGGCTTCCCTTCTTGGGTCGCGCCCCCGATAACGGGGGGCTACCTGTCTTTGCTGTTGGTGACCTAGCCAACTTACTACTTTTGGCAAAGATATCATCTTTGCCACTAGTAGCACCCGTATTCGATCCCTCTTTGAAATTTAAAATTTTGTCCATTCGAAAGGGTCCCAACTCTAGGCCGCTATCTCCACTCGTAATTGTGTAGTCGCCTTAACGATCCCATGGTGATCTATGCAAGCAGGGAGGCCATGGCTAGGGACACTCCCCCCTACCCTTCATGGGGGCAGGGATGTCAGCATCCGATCGGCGTTAGTCAGGAATGTATCATCTGAGCCTACACCACCGCACTTTGACGTGAGTGACGAGCTTTGAACGTACCTAGAGACCAGCCACGGTTTTAACGGGACGGAAGGCAGCTGTACCATTAGCCTACTCGCCGTTTCGGGAAGGTATCACCCTTCCTTACATAGGGTAGTAGAATAGCACAGCCGTCAGCCCTGTAGCGCCAAATCCAAACGTTTATTCCCGCCCGTCCAGTACACCGTAATTAGGATCTTCCTGGAACCGATCCTAATGTGCCCATGGCACTCCTGACCTGGCTTTTTTTGCTTAAAGTCCTGAGCTCTAACAGGACGCTACTACGTCCGCAGCTGGCTTATAGGAATTGAGCTCCGCTCGCCTCTTTACACCACTGCGCCACGCTAACCGCAAACACTACGGCGCCCGCAGCTGGCTTATAGGAGTTGAGCCCCGCTCGCCTCTTTACACCACTACGCCACGCTACCCTCAGGCACGACGTGCCCCCCTTTCCCTGTTAGCACACAACTGAGGGTGCAACCAAAGACTGGTATTTGGTTGACCCTAGGCCCAGTTGCGTCCCGGCCGGTACCGCGTGGAGGTAGGGATAAGAGTTCCCGCTCCCATCGTAATGGCTATTCGGAGTCGCGCAAAGTCGAATGCGACTTTGTTCGGCGCCTTAACCTCGCTGAGTTAGGGCCTTAACCGGCCAGAGGGGTAGTGTATACAAGACACGACCGCATAGGGGACGCAGGATTATTAAGTCTCTGTGTAGCGATAGTAGCATGCATATTATAATACGGTTCTTCATATATACATGCTACATGCAGCATTATATTTGGCTTTAGTTTTCAAAAGGTGGCATAATGCATGTAAAAGGGTTGATTATGCGACCTTCTGAAAACTAAAGCCAGATATAGCGGTTGTTAAATCTAGCTGCCGGTTGAAAAAACTCGATTATTTTTAAATGAATGTAAATAACGCCTCAAAACTTACTCAACTGACGAACTGACAAGACACATAGAAGAAATTGCTTTAAAAATCATCGTCCTACACATTTTGCTTGCATACTAGAACCCTCTGTTATATGCATGTTGCGGAGTAGCTTCCATTTGCAGGGTTTTATGCTGCAGGGTTTATACATTTGAATGGTTTCATACTGAAAACTCGAAGCAACAGCCGCGCGCCGCGGTGTGGCCATGTTGCGAAACATGCTTTTTTGAAAAATGAGTGGTTTTTTATTGGACGATGGAATAAACTCGAGTGTCTCGTCTGTTTGTCTGTGCTTACTCTAAACATCAAACCTACACCTTCACCTCGACCTTCACTTATTTTTAAGTTGGTTTCGAAGAAACTAGATGCATATTTTCTTTGTGGCCGAGTGGGTGATAAAAATATGGGCAAAAAAGTTTATTGGAAACTTTTTCGAGCCAATATTCGTTTTGTTTTCCTCCAAGAGTTGTTCAAGGCTTTTTTATTTAGGTTTTTGATAAGCATTGAAGTACTCTTCTGCATAAAAGACTTTTTACTAAGCATCTACAACAGTTTTTATTGTCAACATTGAAACTAATGGTAAATTTATTGTAAAAGTGCCCCAAATTCAAATGTTATTCATATTCTTGTATTTTATTTTATGCCATAGAATTGGTCATAATTCATCATAATTTTACTGCCTTTTTTAATTGTTTTGTTTTCTCGCATAAAAAAATTACCATGAGAGGACGATTACTTTTACCACAGACAAACCGACGAGACACTCGCGTTAATTCCATCGTCCAATCAAAAACCACTCATTTTTCAAAAAAGCATGTTTCGCAACATGGACACACCGCGGCGCGCGAGTGTTGCTTCGAGTTTTCGGTATAAAACCATGCAAATGTATACGAATCCTACAGCTTAAAACCATACAAATGCAAGCTACTCCGCAACATGCAATAATAGAGGGTGCTAGTGTGCAAGCAAAATTTGTAGGACGATGGTTTTTAAAGGATTTTCTTCAATGTGTCGTGTCAGTTCGTCAGTGCTTTAACTGTAAATGAAAATTTTTGTTCGTTTTTTTTATTGTTAAGATACTTAACAACCCGTCATTTTTATGGTAGAATCTCTGAAAACCATGAAAGTTATCGTAGACAACAATAAGTTTGATAATCTGGTAATCTTTTCGGACGATAAATTTTATTGTTTTTACTGTATTTTGTATCCTACTGTTACCATAATTTTTATCTTCGTGTTATGGTTGTTTTTTCGGGTACTTTTGTAGAAAAACTTTTTGCAATTATGTATAACACGTATAATTAAAACATTCTGATTAAGTGTTATGGACCGAAAACAAAATTGGTCTCAACCTGCAGCAGTCTCCTCTATATGTATTTTGATATCAAAAAAAATGTGTTGAAATGGCTTGGCTATGCTGCAGGTTGAGAAACCCAAGTTTTTTACATTGTTTTATTCATTTTCGTGATTGAAAGCAGCTATTAAAGTATGTTAAAGTTATCTGCAAAATGTTTTGTACCTTACTGCCTTATACTGAGTTGACGGTCAAATAAACATTGGCATCGCTAAGAATCCCTCCGCCCTTGTCGAGTCCATCATTTTAGAAAGAAATTAATCTAAATGTAATGCTTGACTATTAAAACTATGTAAAGAATTGCAGGCAACTAACTGGCGCAAAGCACCAAATGAAACGTTCAAAACTATTCTCGGATAAGAAAATCACTGATTATTTTCGCTTTGAGAATTCCTGCGTTACGTCACATGCACAGATATCTCTTCAGCCCTGTTTCCGCGTAAGACATCAGTTCCGAATAAATTCTTGCAGCACCTATATGGATACAATCTGGCAAAAGGAAAGGATTACCGCTCACTTTTCTATGACGTTTCACTTTCAGGACATCAATTTGGACTAGATTCAATGTTTAAAGATAAACTCGATTAAAGAAAAGGGGTGGTTTTACTCTTTAACAAAATTGTTTATTTTCAGGACATCAAATTGGACTAGGTTAAATGTTCAAACGATAACATCGGTTGATCGGGCTGCTCTCTGGCGTACTTTCCAAGCACAGACATCAAATCAGTATAGGTTTAAACATCGTAAAGAATCTTCGACGGGATGGGAAGCTTTAATTTTTTTTTGCAAAAAACACTTTAAAACTTTAATGACGTCTTTTCCAACCAATCGTAGGTGTTCCGATCGTCGATTGGTGCAAAAATATTGAAAATCGATCGGGAAACCGCTAAACTATAAGCATTCAAAACCTGACCACTTTTCCAAAACGAATTTTTGGAATGACACCCTATCCAGCCAAACCTTGCCGTAAGACGTCAAAAGTTAAAAATTTCGCTAAATGGTTCACAGTCAAACAATACTTGCTCGACCGAGGGATATTTCTGTTATAAGTTAATATTTGGGAACGTCGATCATAGATGGTGCTCACGATGTTTCAGCCGTGGTACTGATGCTCAGCCAAAATGTGCGTGACGATATTTTTTGTAGGATTTTCCGCCAGGAGTTATGTCTGTTTGTATGTGCTGCATGCTTTTCTCTTCTCTTCCCACGACATTAAAAGTGGGTAGGGCACATCTCACCAAAAAAATGTTATTTCTTTTTATTGTCTTTTGAAAGTAAATTTAAGTCTTAGACCTATTATTTTATTTCTTTCAATTTTTGTTTTTCAAACCTAAGTCGACGCTTTATCAAAATAAAATTGATTTTTTTAAACCTAAACTGATACTTGGTATCAAATATATAATACAGAAAATAAAACATTTGATAAAGTAACAACCTACTCTAGTCGTCTCCCATGAAATAATCGTCCTCAATCGGGTCAAACCTATCAAACTGGTCGCTGAAATCCGGCTCTTCATCACTAGAGCTATTGGAGGGAACATCAAGATTAGGAACGGTCGGGAACGTTCGATGCATTCCGTCCGTTGCGTCGGTTTCGTCTGCATATGGCACTTCGATGCATTGTTGAAGCCAGGGAACCCTGTCACCGTGTCGCATAACGGAGGGCCAATGCATTGACGGAACCAATTTAACTAGACGAACAACGATTGACAGACCGCGAACTTCATGCACGGTCAACTCTGGCAGAACGGCGCCAAAGAAAACAATCGACAGAAGGTACTTTTCATCATCGAGAACGTAGCATACCTGCAGAGACTCGGAATCTACACACAAATCGTATACTACGTTCTCCGGTGAGGCAATGCGGATTACTATGAGAGATTCGTCTTGTCGCCAAATGGTCTTGGGACTTCGGAAATCACATTTTAGGCGCGGGTAAGCGGGCATATTTTCAGTTTTCTTTTTTCGTATCCGCTGCTTCAGTAAAGTTAGCTTAGATGAAGCTTTTTTTGATTTAACATCGGAATGTGTTACTTCTTCTTGATTTGTTTCGGAAATTTCCTCAATCCGCGCTTCTTCGAAATCAACGTCCTTAGTTTTCTTCTGTGCTTCGTAGTTAGGATCTAAGAATTGTCGGAAATCATCTTCTCCAAAGTTTATATCAATCGAATAAGGTCTTTCATCTTCAATGTAGCGCGCCAATTTAAGCTCGACAATTTCGTCAAAAATCCAAGATTCGAGTTCGTTTTCAGGATCGAACAACAACAATCGATACGATTTGCAGTGAACTAAAGGATCCACGTGTGGCTTACTGACAATTTCCACTACTTTCGCATCAAATGTTCGATAGTTAGCTAACACCTGGTCGTAGATTTTATCTCCGATTTCGGGATCCCATCCCTGAGTCTCGTCCTCGCGAGGCTGCAAGCAAGCCACCCCGGCTTTGATTGCCTGTAAACAGATTCAATTGTGCAAAAATATTGGAAAATAAAATTATTTAAAAAATCCGTACGCAAAAAGGTGACGCTTTGAGCAGATCATCAGGCATCTCAAACAGATCCACTGAAACGTAGGTGTCGTAGCCACCGAGATCCAAGAAAAACACTCGAATATCACGAGACTCGACATGCGTTATTTTAGCACGCTGGTACGCATTGTCATAAAACACCAGGCAGTAATCCTCGACTTGGGCTTCCGTCAGTGGAACAAGATTGGTTTCATCCTCGGCGAAATTTGCAATCATTGTTGCAATAAAGGAAAATCTAGAGAATAAGCAAATAATAATATGCTGTATGTTGTATCAAATGGCTATCTGATGTGCTTACTTATCTACTCGACACACGTAAAAATCGTCTGGAGCATAGTACTGTGAAATGAACACTTCGTAAGATGTTTCCATGTCAATTTCATCATAAATTTCATTGAAATCTGGTCGTTTCTTTGTTTTCTGCTCTTCGATCCCTGTATCGTTGACATTCAACGATGCGAGTGCCCGTACCAGTTCATTATCATTTCGTACCGGGGGCTCCGATGAGCAATCATCGGAATCGGTATCGCTGCATTCCATAGGCTTCAGCAGTGCAGGAGAGGGTGGCGTAGGCTTATCCTTCTCCATAAGCCTCGTACCGTTGGGAAAAAACTGATTTGTTTCGGTTTCGTCATCAGATTTACTGCTATTGGCAATGCCTTCGTCCGGTAATTCATCAACTTCTATTGCCATTGCATCGAGGGCACGTTTTCTGTATGCTTCACAGTTTTCTACCATCGCAGTTAATAGTTCCAACGGTTCCTTATCCGTTACTCCAAAATTTTTGCCCACAATCTCGGATTTAACGTGTATTTCGTGAATATCTGTATTGATTCCATTCAAATGTTCAACTAGACGTATTGTATCGACCCAAATTGTGTCCCGAATTGCCAGCATCACTTTGCCTTCGACATGGAACTTATCGTTGGCGGTATATTTTTCGATCCACTCGCGAATGGTAATGGTAGCTCGCTTATCCCAGTCAGTTTCGTAATCATGCGGGACAACACCAACGATACGAATGTCAATGGCTTGTGCTGGAAGCCGACAGAACTCTTCCGGTATGTACAACAGCTCCGAAGACATACAGTCAATAGTGCGACCAACGTCCAGTAATTTAACTTTCAACTTTCTGCTGGTAGCATTTTCTCTGTAAGAAAAACAAAGTCAGTCAAACGAAATAAAGAACATTGACGAAAATTTAATGTACTTTTTCGGTTCAATACTCATTATACGACAGCGCCAGTAACGAAACTCATCATAAATTATACACCAGTCGTTGAAATGTACGTCACCGTGGCTGCAGTGTAGTTCTTCGTTTGCGAAATGTGTCTGAATTTCCATGTCGAGAGCGAAAAATTCCTGCGCGTCGTTTACCGTGGTCCAACCGGTGGCTCCGTAGTCTCGGTGTTCTAGCACTCGCGCCGTATAGTGCGTTGGTGAAAAAATGTTGTAAATTTTTAACTTGACAATGCCAGTAGAAGGCAGAATGCCCAGCGAGAGATCTTTAGTGGTGAAAACGTGTCGTTTCGTGCAGCCAGTATTGCGGCACTTTCCAAAATCCAAAACCTGTGAACAAAAGTCTATCGGATTGCCAATTGCGAGCTTTTCCTCCTCCTGCTGGATGCGGATATTCTGCAATAAATAATGTTATGTTAATTCTTGAAAATACACTCAGGGTAAACAATCACGGCTAGCTCACATTTGTTAATTTCATGATGGGCTCCGACACGTCCTGATTATGTATCCGTAGGAACTCGATTAGCTTCGGCAGCTGTTCGTTATTATTCTCATCAAGAAGTATAAGGGACGACGCTGTCTTTTGTTGCTTGCCGGCATTTTCACGGAGTGGATCCTCATAATAACCAAACGAACAAGCAAATCTGCGTGTAAACATCGTCCACGACTTCGGCAAAGAATAGTTTATGATGTGCTGCGCCTTATAAATTTCCATGTCCGGTAGTACGGCATCGTAACATACCATAACGTGCATTTCACCCGGTAGCTGATTGTCCCATTCTTTGAAACCATCTGAGAAGAGAAGCGTTAATTGTGTTTTGAACAGAAAAAATGCATTTCGTTTAGCTGAATCTTACCCATTTTCGTCAGGGTTGTCTGATCATTGCAAAACAAGTGAGGGATAGAGTGCGTTTTCAGCTGTTCAACAACCTCATAAACTTCACTAGCTTCACTGCACACAATCAGCGTCCGCTCGTTATGATAGTCATTCTCCTTGACGAATCGAATAATTTCCGGAATTTTCTGCTCCTTCGTTTGCAATTTCAAGATCAGATTTGATTTACCATAGATGGCTGCTTCAAGATATGCTCCTATGCAGATAATCATATTTTTGTACTTTTTCAAGAAACCAAAGAACAACGAATTCCAGTATGTAGCTGTCACAACCATCTGTAGTTCAACCTTATCACAGTTTTTACAAAGCAATTGAAGCTCACTACCAAACCGCTCAATGATGCTATCTATATTATCAATCACAACGCACTGGATCCGTTCTTTAGTGAAAGCATCACTCATGCTCTCGAATACTCGCCGATAAGCGGGCGCAGTTGCAACTAAAATCGCACATCCATTCAGCAGCAGGTTCTAAAATTAAGTAATAGTTAGCTAACAAAAGTTAAAACTTCGACCGTTGTAAGCTTACGCAAGCCTTCGTAATCTCTCGGGCACCGAACGCTTCCACTACTACCATCGTTCTATTCATTGACGTATTGAGTATCTTTCGACAGTAGCTCGCCACTCTTTGTACTTCTCTGGATGACTTGCAAATGACAATGGCTATTGGTCCCGGTCCTTTCGCTACCAGATTCTCATCGAGCATTTTCTAAAATTTTAAACAAAATTACGTGAAAAAATAATGTAGGTACTTCTACAAAGCTTACCCTCCCAGTTGGCCTCGTGGCACGACATCCGGTCTAGCAAGCCATTCGTCGCATGTTCGAATCACAACTGGGAGGGCCTGTTACAGTCAATAAGATCACAGCACTAGCCCGGCAATTCGTCTTGTACTCAGTGCAAAGCCTATTGAATAGAGGCTGACAGTCAGGTTTCGAAAGCGGAATGTAGCACCTTGGCAGGGCTGTCCTGCACTCAGTGCACTGATTTTGCTTATTTAACTGTAACACATCAGCCAAGCAAAATTTGAAAATGTAATGTATGGGTCATTTTTACGCATTTGGTTGGCTGAGGTGTTATAGTTGCATGATTAAATGTTCCTGATATCGGTGCGGTTGTTGAAATGGACTGGCGTCCGGCAACCTTACGACGCGTCCGGCCCACCATAGCCTATCGACTTTCGCCAAATGTATGATGGGAAGGGAATCAATGCAAGTCGCTCTCCGCTTTCAGTTTGTACTCCGCCAATTATCGTCCGCAGCACCTTCCGCTCGAACACGGCAAGGGCGTGGATGTCCTCCGTGAGCAGAGTCACGGCTTTAAATCTATGGAGAACTACTGGTCTAATAAGGGTTTTGTACATTGACAGCTTCGCATGGCGGTCTACCTATACTTCTTATTCGTAGCGTTTTTCAAGCGGTAAATCAGGGCCGATTTATCATTTAAATGCGCCGCTGAATCTTCTTAGTAATGTTGTACGCGGTCACCAATGATCCTAAATGCATGAACTCATCTACCGCTTCTACTTCATCGTCGTCAACGGTTACTGTTGGTGAGAGGTGCGCGTTTGTTTCTTTTGAGCCTCTTCCTTTCATGGTTTGGTCTTTGGCTGGCGTACATTGCCTCCGTTGCCGCGAAGTTTCTGGCTATGATATCAACATTATTTTCGATGTTGAACAGCAGGCAGGATTATAGTTACTATATATATAGTTCGACGGATAGAAAATCGGGAGCCAAATAAACGTCAAAAGCGGAGCCAAAAGCTTTTCAAAATCCAAAATGCAGAAGTAATGTTAAAAAAACACACTTTATTTTCATAGAACTAGCCATTTTCAACACCCGCCAGTGATTATTTTTCGTAAAAACCTGCACATTTCACCATAATTTCAAATTTAATTTCATAAATCAGGGATGCCAATTCGCCTGGTGTTCTATCCGCCGAACTATATATATAGCAACTATAAGCAGGATAAGCTGTCACCTTGTCTCAACCCTTGCCGCGTTTTGAAAGGACTCGAGACGCACGAAACACATCACTCGATTCAATGAGCTCTGATCAGACGCGTATATTTATCTGAAAAATCGTGTTCGCGCATTAGCTTGCATAGCTGTTCTCGATCAACTGTATCCTGCTTTGAAATCATTAAAGATGTGATGCGTGGGCAAGTTGTACTTCCAATATTTCTCAAAGATCTGATAATTTCCTACGAAACCTTATGCTATCAGTGACAACCGGCGTAACAGGATCTGGGAGAGTACCCTTTCAGCGTTATGCCGCGATAGTTGCAGCAGTCGAACCGATCACCCTTTTTGTAGATGGGACAAACCACTCCTTCAATCTACCGGTAGCGTCTCGTCGTCCCAAATCTTGGTTATAACCCAGTGTAGAGCCGTAGTCAGTGTTTCTCGGTCATGTTTATAAAGCTCCGAAGGTAGGCGGTCCTTACCAACGGCTTTGATGGTCTTCAGCAACTCGACTTCTCGTTTGACTTCTTGGTAATCAGGTTGTTTTTTTGTTTGATTATAGAGACTTTAAAAGGTTGGGTCATTCGTGACTTCTACGGGGATTGGATTTGAATCGTGACTTCTACCACTACACCGGTTAACTTCCGTTCGCCATTGGGGTGTTCATCGAAGAATTGCGTCCACCTGTTGATCACCTCGCGCTTTGTGATTAAATTTCCTCCCTCGTCCTTATACATGGGCTGGCAAAGGGTGAACATGTGCATTCCATAACCTCTGTTCATTAACTCCTATTCCTACCTCCACGAGGTGCCGGCTGGGGTACGCAACTTCGGTTGTCGTATGCTAACAGGAAAGGGGGCACAGTGGCTCCCGCCCACATTAAGATGGCAGCCCCATCAGCGGGATAAGGACCTTAGGTTAACAGCCTACTGTACCAGAACACACAAAAAGTTACCGAAAATGAAAGAAGAAATCTCTCCGGATTATTGGCAACGACCTTTAGCATGAAAACACGGACACGAATCGGAACATGGAATATACTGACCCTTGCCCAGCAGGGCAAGCTGGCTCAACTTGCAAGGGAAGCTAGCCGCCTGAAGCTTGAAATCCTGGGGCTGAGCGAGGTCCGCTGGCCGGGTACTGGCGAACACAGGACATCACCCGGGCAAGTCTTGCTCTACTCTGGCATACGAGGTGAAAATGCTACTCGAGAAAGAGGAGTTGGATTCCTACTGAGCCCAGGGGCACATTCGGCCCTGATGAAGTGGGAACCAATAAATGAGCGAATAATCGTTGCCAGATTCAGAACACGGGTTAGGAACCTTACGGCAATCCAGTGCTATGCGCCAACAGATGCTGCCGACCTGCAGGAGAAAGAGAGCTTTTACAGCCAACTGAACAGCGTGGTTGAGAAAATCCCGAAGGGGGACATCCAAATTCACATGGGCGACTTCAACGCGAAGATTAGCTCAAACAACGCGGACCTTGAACGCGTCATGGGACGCCATGGCCCAGGAGAGATGAGCGAAAACGGGGAGCTGTTTACAGCTGTTCTGTGGTAATAACGACATGGTCATTGGTGGATCGCTCTTCCCCCATAGACCAGTACATAGTCACGTGGGTTTCCCGCGACGGCCGAACAGAAAACCACATTGACCACATCTGCATCAGCCGGAAATGGAGAAGGAGCCTTCTTGATGTACGCAACAAACGCAGCGCTGATATTGCATCCGACCATAATCTTATCCCTGAGATACGTCTGCGCATCGCACGTGTCCAACGACGGGAAGAAAAAGTTTGATGCCGCTAAGACGTCCGCCGATTGGAGAATAATGTTGAGGTGAAAAGGGCCTTTGTCGAACAACTTGCGAACAGATGCCACCTGGTGGAACCGTCGAAGATCAATGGACCGGCATCAAGAACGCCTTCATCACGACCAGTGATGAAACCCTCGGCAAAGCGCGCAGCAGGCGGAGAGAGTGGATTTCGGATGAAACTTAGAGGAAGATCGACGAGCGGAGAGAGATCGTATTTCAACCGAAATGCTCAACGCTGACCCATCTTTGTCAGCCCAGATGATGCATCAGCTTTTCAGCAATATTTGGGAAACCGCAACTTTTCCGGTGGACTGGATGCAGGGCATATTGGTTAAAGTCCATAAGAAAGGAGACCTAACTGAATACGGTAACTGGCGTGGCATCACGTTGCTCTGTATTACTCTCAAAGTACTTTGTAAGGTAATCCTCAACCGGATCCAGGAGAAGATCGACGCTACTCTCCGGTGGCAGCAAGCTGGATTCCGTGCTGACCGATCATGTGTAGACCATATCACAACGCTCCGCATTATATTGGAGCAGATCAACTAATTCCAGGACTCTCTTCTGCTGGTGTTCGTTGACTTCGAAAAGGCATTCGACCGACTCAATCATGAAAACATCTGGGGCGCACTTAGGCGTAGAGTTCCAGATAAGCTAGTCCATCTCATCGAGGCTCAGGATGAGGCGTTCTCGTGCAAGGTTTTGCACGACGGCGTGTTGTCCGACCCCATAAGGGTTACTGCTGGCGTGAGACAGGGCTGCATTTTATCACCGCTTCTGTTTCTCAACGTTATGGATGAGATATTAGTTGGAGCAATTGACAGTAGACCAAATCGAGGATTGCCTTGGAATCCTCTAACGATGGAGCAGCTAAATGACCTCGACCTAGCCGACGACATTGTCTTGCTCGCACAACGCCGAAACGATATGCAGAGCAAGTTAGACGACCTCTCCGAGAGCTCCCAGGCAGCAGGTCTCACAGTCAATGTAGCGAAAACTAAGTCTATGGTAGTGAACACTGACAATTCCACCAACTTTACAGTAGCGGGACAACAAGTTGAGCAGGTAGCCGTCTTTCAATATCTTGGTAGCCAAACAACGCCCGATGGTGGTACCAAGACTGATATAGCCACACGAATCAGGAAGGCCAGGGGTGTCTTTGCAGGTCTGCGAAACATTTGGCGCTCAAACCAGATCACTCTACGTACGAAAACCCGAATCTTTAATTCAAACGTTAAATCCGTACTGCTGTATGCCTGCGAAACGTGGTGCGTCTCAGCGGAGACAACGCAAAAACTGCAGGTATTCATTAATCGATGCCTGCGATACATCATTCGTGCCTGGTGGCCTGATAACTGGATATCCATCGGGAACTCCATCGTCGGTGTCATCAACGGCCGATAGCCACAGAAATTCGTGAACGTAGGTGGAAGTGGATCGGACACACCTTGAGGAAAGGAGCGAACGAGGTTTGCAGAGAAGCACTCGACTGGAATCCACAAGGACAGCGTACAGGCAGACCCTGAGGCTCATGGCGACGGAGCTTAGCCAACGACAACCGGGCTGTAGACGAGAACCTGTCCTGGCGACAGGTAAAAGCCATGGCGGGTAACCATCAGCAGTGAAGATCTCTGATTTCATCCATTTGTTCTGCCGGGCCGGCGGACATGGACACATAAGTATGTAAAAATAGCAAGAAGCACAAAGCTCGCACATATTTCTTCCCGCTTGATCATATTCTGCTTTGCTTCAACTGCTACCCGGAGCTATACACCTATACATACAAATTCGTTGTTGAACAGCATAGGCATTCTCTCGTGCGATACGTAACTGTGACTGAGAGTAAGAGAATGAATCTCTAAATAAATCGTAAAATTAAACTAAAACACACATTTAAACTACATGTTTATCTTATTCTTATTAGGCTTTTTACTTTCTAGTTAAGAAAATGTCGATTCCCGCGTAGGAAAAATGTAAATTCTGCCAATTTGTTTGCCATCTTCATTCATGAAGATGTGCTAGCTTTTTTCGCAGCTGATGTTTTCTCTGGCGGTTAATTCTCTTTCGCTCTCTGGTTCGTTGTATGAAATGCCAGCTGTGGAAGAAGTAAGCAAAATGCTCACAGCTGAATTTGGTTCACATCGCATAGCAACAGAAGCATCGCATATAATAGCGAGAGATATTCATGTGAGTTCGGCGCTTCTGATCAAAGTTGAAATTTCTTGTGCTTGAAATCTCATTGAGTTTTTTGCTGCTACGAATTTTCACTCAACAATCAACACTGGTTGTAGCTATAAGTAGAGAATACATTTTATGAACTTAATGTTGTTAGTAACAAATATAATTTTTGTTTTTGCCATTTATACCAGCACCAGTCAAAATGACTGGTGCGAGATTCTATGAAGAAATGTAGCATTTTGGGAGAACGATGAGTGCGAGGCATGAAATTATTCAGTGAAGTGCCGTTCCTAATGGTTCTTGCCCATTTTTGTAGAGTTTTGTCGAGAGTCAGTCCTTTTCGGTGGTCCTCTTTGAGATCGAAAGTCGAAACGCCCATAGGCTCTCATACGTTGACTTTTGCTCCATTTCCTTTTGCTATATCAGCAATTGAGATCCCTATCAAAGAACTGCTTCCACTCACCAACTACCTCGCGCTCTTTTATGGCCAGGTTTCCCTGCTCGTTCCTACACATGTCTGGCCTCGGTGTGTATCCTTTACGAGATCGGTTCACCTTCTTATAGAACTTGTGCATCTCACTAGCCTGGTACTAGCTTTCCTTCTGGCGTTTTGCGGCCTCACTGATGGAAGAAAGCGCGTAGTACGCGCGTAGTTCTCAGCACCTTGCGGATTGTCTAATTACCGAATGTTTAACCGAGGAGGGTGGCTTTGTCGCAAGGTATACCGTCGATAATTTTGAGCCTGTTTGTCCTGCTACTATAAAGTGACCAGATTTTTTTTTTGATGAATGCGGGACATATTGAATGGCTTACTTGCTAAATTGGTTCGGTAGTAGGAGATGGAATCATTTAGAAATAGAGCACTTCATTTTGGCGAAGGCGGCATTCCCAGGGGCCATGAATGTTAGCTTTATTTGTAAACAGTTCTGCTCGGTATACTTTTTTCGCAGTTTAAAGGTAACGTGGTTTCGAAATATTCATCATACAGGAGGAGAAATGAAAGTAATTGTGTGAGCAGTCACCTGCAGAATCTATCAGCGTCGCCTCGGGAGCTGACGGGACTGACGGATCATCCTAAAAGAGCTATGGTGTGACTACCTAAGGGATGTAAGAAAACTCTCAGGGCTGTCCGCAAGGCGTAGGCCAGACGTTGGAGTTGAACTCTTGATCGTCCACTGCGGTTGAGGATCATTCGGAAAGTCAAGGCTGTTCTCAGCGTCATGGATTGTGCTTTGGCGAAAAAACTGAATACTGAGCGCTGTACTGTACGGCGAATCCCTCTCGGAATGGCTACAAGTGTTACCGAGCAAGTGGGGAGCCCAACAGAATTAAGTCTCGTGGGCTGTGCGGCCGAGTGGTGACGAAACGCGATGCATGCGTCTGACTCGATGATGAATAAGCTTCACAGAATGCCGATTTCATCCAATCGCAGGACCTTAGGTTAACAGCCTACTGTACCAGAACACACAAAAAGTTAATGAAAATGAAAGAAGAAATCTCTCCGGATTATTGGCAACGACCTTTAGCATGAAAACACGGACATGAATCGGAACATGGAATATACTGACCCTTGCCCAGCAGGGCAAGCTGGCTCAACTTGCAAGGGAAGCTAGCCGCCTGAAGCTTGAAATCCTGGGGCTGAGTGAGGTCCGCTGGCCGGGTACTGGCGAACACAGGGCATCATCCGGGCAAGTCTTGCTCTACTCTGGCATACGAGGTGAAAATGCTACTCGAGAAAGAGGAGTTGGATTCCTACTGAGCCCAGGGGCACGTGCGGCCCTGATGAAGTGGGAACCAATAAATGAGCGAATAATCGTTGCCAGATTTAGAACACGGGTTAGGAACCTTACGGCAATCCAGTGCTATGCGCCAACAGATGCTGACGACCTGCAGGAGAGAGAGTTTTTACAGCCAGCTGAACAGCGTGATTGAGAAAATCCCAATGGGGGACATCCAAATTCACATGGGCGACTTCAACGCGAAGATTGGCTCAAACAACGCGGACCTTGAACGCGTCATGGGACGCCATGGCCTAGGAGAGATGAGCGAAAACGGGGAGCTGTTTACAGACTTCTGTGGTAATAACAACATGGTCACTGGTGGATCGCTCTTCCCCCATAGACCAGTACATAAAGTCACGTGGGTTTCCCGCGACGGCCGAACAGAAAACCAAATCGACCACATCTGCATCAGCCGGAAATGGAGAAGGAGCCTTCTTGATGTACGCAACAAACGCAGCGCTGACATTGCATCCGACCATCATCTTGTTATCGCTGAGATACGTCTGCGCGTCGCACGTGTCCAACGACGGGAGGAGAAAGTTGGGTGCCGCTACGACGTCCGCCGATTGGAGAATCCTGAGGTGAAAAGGGCCTTTGTTGAACAACTTGAATCTCGAGCCTCGGAGTTGCCATCTGGTGGAACCGTCGAAGAGCAATGGACCGGCATCAAGAACGCCTTCATCACGACCAGTGATGAAACCCTCGGCAAAGCGCGCAGTGGGCGGAGGGAGTGGATTTCGGATGAAACTTGGAGGAAGATCGACGAGCGGAGAGAGGCGAAAGCCGGCATTGAGCGAGCGCGGACCAGATCGGCTAAGACAGCTGCCCGTCAACGATACGCCGAACTGGAGAGGGCTGTTAAACGTGCTTGTAGGCGGGACAAGAGAGCCTGGACTAACTCCCTAGCCGAACAAGGAGAAACCGCCGCCGCCAATGGTGATATCCGTTTGTTGTACGATATTTCTCGCCGCCTTAGTGGTGCCAGGATGAATACAAAGAAGCCGCTAAAGGACAGAGCTGGTCAGCTATTGACTGACCGTACAGAACAGCTTAAGCGATGGACTGAACATTTTGAACAACTCTTCCGAGTTTCAAATGTCAGAGACCAACAAAACCAGCAGCAAAAATAAATCGCGTGAACTCGGAGGCGCCATCGCTGGATGAAATTGTAGCAGCCATCAAGAGTATGAAATCCAATAGAGCGCCAGGGATAGATCGTATTTTAACCGAAATGCTCAACGCTGACCCATCTTTGTCAGCCCAGATGATGCATCAGCTTTTCAGCAATATTTGGGAAACCGCAACTTTTCCGGTGGACTGGATGCAGGGCATATTGGTCAAAGTCCATAAGAAAGGAGACCTAACTGAATACGGTAACTGACGTGGCATCACGTTGCTCTGTATTACTCTCAAAGTACTTTGTAAGGTAATCCTCAACCGGATCCAGGAGAAGATCGACGCTACTCTCCGGTGGCAGCAAGCTGGATTCCGTGCTGACCGATCATGTGTAGACCATATCACAACGCTCCGCATTATATTGGAGCAGATCAACTAATTCCAGGACTCTCTTCTGCTGGTGTTCGTTGACTTCGAAAAGGCATTCGACCGACTCAATCATGAAAACATCTGGGGCGCACTTAGGCGTAGAGGAGTTCCAGATAAGCTAGTCCATCTCATCGAGGCTCAGTACGAGGCGTTCTCGTGCAAGGTTTTGCACGACGGCGTGTTGTCCGACCCCATAAGGGTTACTGCTGGCGTGAGACAGGGCTGCATTTTATCACCGCTTCTGTTTCTCAACGTTATGGATGAGATATTAGTTGGAGCAATTGACAGTAGACCAAATCGAGGATTGCCTTGGAATCTTCTAACGATGGAGCAGCTAAATGACCTCGACCTAGCCGACGACATTGTCTTGCTCGCACATCGCCGAAACGATATGCAGAGCAAGGCAGACGACCTCTCCGAGAGCTCCCAGGCAGGTCTCACAGTCAATGTAGCTAAAACTAAGTCAATGGTAGTGAACACCGACAATTCCACCAACTTCACAGTAACGGGACAACAAGTTGAGCAGGTAGACGCCTTTCAATATCTTGGTAGCCAAACAACGCCCGATGGTGGTATCAAGACTGATATAGCCACACGGATCAAGAAGGCCAGGGGTGTCTTTGCAGGTCTGTGAAACATTTGGCGCTCAAATCAGATCACTCTACGTACGAAAACCCGAATCTTTAATTCAAACGTTAAATCCGTACTGCTGTATGCCTGCGAAACGTGGTGCGTCTCAGCGGAGACAACGCAAAAACTGCATGTATTCATTAATCGATGCCTGCGATACATCATTCGTGCCTGGTGGCCTGATAACTGGATATCCATCGGGAACTCCATCGTCGGTGTCATCAACGGCCGATAGCCACAGAAATTCGTGAACGTAGGTGGAAGTGGATCGGACACACCTTGAGGAAAGGAGCGAACGAGGTTTGCAGAGAAGCACTCGACTGGAATCCACAAGGACAGCGTAGAGGCAGACCCAGAGGCTCATGGCGACGGAGCTTAGCCAACGACATCCGGGCTGTAGACGAGAACCTGTCCTGGCGACAGGTAAAAGCCATGGCGGGAGATTGTCGATCCGATAGCTATCCAGCTTCATCAGGTATACCTCAAGGAAGCCAACTAGGTCCTCTGATTTTTCTGCTCTATTTCAACGACGTTAATTTGGTCATTAAGGGCCCACGACTCTCGTATGCAGATGATCTTAAAATGTACATCCGGATCCGCTCGACTGACGACTGTCACTTTCTTCAAAATCAACTCGAGGCCTTTGCCACTTGGTGCGACGTGAACTGTATGATAGTGAACCCGGAGAAGTGCTCAGCAATCACATTTTCCCGTAAGAAAGATCCGATCCTGTTTCGTTATACGCTCGAGGGCACAGTAATTGAACGTGTTTCGCATATTAAAGACTTGGGCGTTGTCTTAGATTCGCAGTTAACGTACAAGCATCATATCTCGTATGTTGTCGCTAAAGCCTCAAGGTCCTTTATCAAGGCTTTATCTTTAGGATCGCGAAAACTTTTTTTGACATATACTGCCTCAAATCGCTATACTGTTCGCTGGTGCGGTCAGTTCTGGAATACTGTTCGTCTGTTTGGAACCCTAACTACAACAACAGCGCTGAAAGAATCGAGTCCGTTCAGCGTCGATTTCTTAGATTCGCCTTGCGAAAATTGCCATGGAGAAACCCGTTCCGTCTTCCCAGCTATGAAAGCCGCTGTCAACTGATCGATCTAGAACCTCTCCGTGTTCGTCGGGCTAGCTCCAGAGCACTGTTTATCGCGGATAGCTTACAAGGGAGAATTGACTGCCCCGCGCTGCTGGAACAAATTAACATAAATGTTCAACCACGAGCGTTGCGGAACAATGCAATGTTGAGATTGCCACCTCGTCGCACTAACTACAGTATGAACGGCGCTATCGGCGGTCTACAGCGGGCCTTCAATCAAGTATCGTCGTTATTCGACTTTCATCTGCCACGACGGATACTACAGGGCAGTTTCATTCGCTTTTTTCGGGAGAGGTAAACCTCGAAGATACAGTTATTTTAAAATCTGTTTGTATACGTTTGATAGAATCTTACTCAATTCGACATGACTATTTTTATGTTAACCTGACAATCATTGGGGCCAAATCGAGCCCGTTGATTAATAATAATAAATAAATAAACCGTCAGCAGTGAAGATCTCTGATTTCATCCATTTGTTCCGCCGGGCCGGCGGACATGGACACATAAGTATGTAAAAATAGCAAGAAGCACAAAACTCGCACATATTTCCTCCCGCTTGATCATATTCTGCTTTGCTTCAACTGCTACCCGGAGCTATACACCTATACATACAAATTCGTTGTTGAACAGCATAGGCATTCACTCGTGCGATACGTAACTGTGACTGAGAGTAAGAGAATGAATCTCTAAATAAATCGTAAAATTAAACTAAAACACACATTTAAACTACATGTTTATCTTATTCTTATTAGGCTTTTTACTTTCTAGTTAAGAAAATGTCGATTCCCGCGTAGGAAAAATGTAAATTCTGCCAATTTGTTTGCCATCTTCATTCATGAAGATGTGCTAGCTTTTTTCGCAGCTGATGTTTTCTCTGGCGGTTAATTCTCTTTCGCTCTCTGGTTCGTTGTATGAAATGCCAGCTGTGGAAGAAGTAAGCAAAATGCTCACAGCTGAATTTGGTTCACATCGCATAGCAACAGAAGCATCGCATATAATAGCGAGAGATATTCATGTGAGTTCGGCGCTTCTGATCAAAGTTGAAATTTCTTGTGCTTGAAATCTCATTGAGTTTTTTGCTGCTATGAATTTTCACTCAACAATTAACATTGGTTGTAGCTATAAGTAGAGAATACATTTTATGAACTTAATGTTGTTAGTAACAAATATAATTTTTGTTTTTGCCATTTATACCGGCACCAGTCAAAATGACTGGTGCGAGATTCTATGAAGGAATGTAGCTTTTTGGGAGAACGGCGAGTCCGAAGCATGAAATTATTCAGTGAAGTGCCGTTCCTAATGGTTCTTGGCTATTTTTGTAGAGTTTTGTCTAGAGTCGGTCCTTTTCGGTGGTCCTCTTTGAGATCGAAAGTCGAAACGCCTATAGGCTCTCATACGTTGACTTTTGCTCCATTTCCTTTTGCTATATCAGCAATTGAGATCTCTATCAAAGAACTGCTTCCACTCACCAACTACCTCGCGCTCGTTTGTGGACAGGTTTCCCTGCTCGTTCCTACACGTGTCAGGCCTCGGTGTGCATCCTTTACGAGATCGGTTCACCTTCTCATAGAACTTGCGTATCTCACTAGCCTGGTACTAGCTTTCCTTCTGGGGTTTTGCGGTCTCACTGATGGCCGAACGTATCCTGCTCCATTTATCTTCGAATGTCGAAGCACCTAGTCACAGAGGAAAGCGCGTAGTACGCGCACCTTGCGGATTGTCTAATTACCGAATGTTTAACCGAGGAGGGTGGCTTTGTCGCAAGGTATATACCGTCGATAATCTTGAGCGCACGTGCACTGCTACTATAAAGTGGCCAGATTTTTTTTGTTGAATGCGGGACATATTGAATGGCTTACTTGCTAAATCGGTTCGGTAGTAGGAGATGGAATCATTTAGAAATTGAGCTTTTGGTAGCGTTGGGTTATTTGTTAACAGTTCTGCGCGATAAATTTTTTTTTTTTCGCAGTTTAAAGGTAACGTGGTTTCGATATATTCATCATACAGGAGGATAAATGAAAGTAATTGTGTGAGCAGTCACCTGCAGAATCTATCAGTGTCGCCTCGGGAGCTGGCGGGACTGACGGATCATCCTAAAAGAGCTATGGTGTGACTAATTAAGGGGTGTAAGGAACTCTGTAGTGTGAACTCTTGATCGTCAACTGCAGTTGAGGATCATTCGGAAACTAAAGGCTGATCTCAGCGTCGTGCTTTGGCGAAAAAACTAAACACTGAGCGCTGTACTGTACGGCGAATCCCTCTCGGAATGGTTACAAGTGTTACCGAGCAAGTGGGGAGCCCAACAGAAGCCTCAAACAATAAACAAAGGCTAGAATCAAGCCTCGTGGGCTGTGCGGTCGAGTGGTGACGAAACGCGGTGCATGCGTCTGACTCGATGATGAATAAGCTTCAGAGAATGCCGATTTCAGCCAATCCCAAGGGTTAAATTCTTCATGCTCTGGCTCGCGGTAGGGTTTGTAGCAGATTCGAGATTGGTTTTGGAGGTAGATTCATGATAAAAAGTCATGACTTGGCAAGGGATCTGTTTATTTGTGGGTTGTTTCATTGGTATCCGTGTGAAAACCAGTCTTTTGTGACGGATAAGAATGCAGAGATACACAGGGGTAGGCGGATCACCAGGCGGATTTTGCCTTTCATAAAGTCCAATGATAGCCTGCCGCAGTTTCAACACGCATGCTACAATTGACAATGGACTTCAGTTCATCTCAAAAGAGCTGAGTGCACCAAATTGTCCCCGGGTTCGTCCAGTATCGAAATACTGGGAGATAACGAAGCAATGTAACATAATTTCCTACGTTTCATTCTTAGAAACTGTTTCGATTAAAAAATTAATCAATGCGGAACACTTTCCGGAGCGCTTAGTGATCCGGGACAGGCCATCCAAATCCGGGACAGTTCCACATAATCCGGGTCGTCTGGTCAGCCTATGCTAGATAGAGTTGGTGGGGTCGATGCACTATAGCTCCGAAATTGTCATTTACAACCGGCTGCGAAGTCGGTAGAGAAAAAAAGGTCTAGTCTTTACAGACATCTAAGGCCAAGGGTTGCCTAAGTAATCTGCTAAGGCCTCTCCAAGGTCAGCTTCCTTTCCGCTACTACTTGCTGTATCGCCATTTAGTAGGTGTGGTTTTTTCTTTTCACGAAACTATCAATGGTCAGATTTCAAAATACCTCTATCGTAATCCCCGAAAACCTGATCACCTCGCAGCACGGACGCATGAAAAAACTTTCAAGTTTCGTAAGAGCTGTATAGCTGCTTGTAAATAAGCAATATAAAAACTAATAGAAAAACAAGTAAAATACAGATTAATCTAAGGAACCTACCATAACCGACGAGCATATCGCTGGCAAAAACGCAAACGTCTTTCCTGTTCCGGCAGCGTTCACGCAGAAAAACGAATTGCCCCGCAGGATATGCGGCCAGGAGTACGTCTGAACGCGATGGATCGAGCTGAAGTTGAACATCCCCAGCTGACGGTGTACCTCCGAGCAGAAGTTGGCGCTCTCTACCCGATCGATTGGCTTCGGAATCCGTTTGCCGTGGACTAGCAACCGCTGATGGCACAGCCGCGACCGGACACTGCAATGAAAAGAACAGATAAAGCATTGGTTGTGGTGAGGCTAACCGAAAGTGGAAACTAACTTGAAATCTACCGGTGGCCCCGGCCGGGTACGGGCGGGAGCTTTTCCAAGCAAGCACGGTAAAGCTGCTCATGGTGATTTCGGTTTTCGTTTATCACAAAATATTTGTCGCGAGGGAAATATTATAGCTAGGTACTGAAACACAATTTGTCCGTATTCCATAGACTTTATTTCGGACTTCAACATATCACATCGATTGTTTAAAAAAAATATTCAACTAGCTCATATTATTTAATACAAAACAAAGATGGTTTTACCAGTTTCCTCAGGACTAATTCTAGGCAGAGATAGTAGAACTATTTGATTAGATTCCATTTCAATGGTGGGTGCTTCAAACTAAGCATGACTTACTTATGAAAGGGTGCGAATGAAGATACTATTATAGTGGTTCGAAAGTAACATAAAAAATTAGAAGTAGGTATGTCGTATTTTCGAGCGAAACTGATTCGATCGAGTTATTTTCCCATTTATTCATTTTCAGCGTATTTAACAATATAAAATCTGATCTCAACTGGATTCAACAAATTTGGTAGATAGATGAATTTAGTTTCTTTGAAAATGAAAATTTTTTACATCTACTTTTTCATTACTTTTCATTTGCGTTTCGTTATTCAAAATCATATCGATGTAAATGACACTTGATGCAAAGATGTGTGGACAAGAGCTCTTTTACGATTCAAGATTGAAATCAATACAGTTTTACACATTTAAAATGTTCTATTCTGTTGATTCCACTGTTAGTTTATTTTCAACACACTAAATAATTTCAACCAACTTGAACTTAAAAGTAGAAAACATGCCACTAGAGCCATGTTAAAAACAATTTTGTCTTAAGAATATTTTTTGAATTCCCGCTGCTTTTAAGCTATAAACGAACAGGTGGGAAAATATATACGGATTCGCACTAAACCGATTTCATTTTCTATTCGACAATTTGCGTGAGTATCGAATACACCATAACTATCTGTAAATTTTAAACTGAATTTATTCTGTTTAAAATTGATGTTGGTATGGTGCTGAAATCGAAATCAATCTTCAAAAATAGACTAGAAAAAGTCCTGAAATTATTGCCACTATCTCTGTTCAGACGGAACACTGGATTAACATCGAAAGTACCGAAAAAGCGCACTTATTTCACATTTTGCAATCGGTGTTAGTAGTTCGATTAGCTTTAATCACAAAATGTTGTTAAACAAGTTTCTGCTTACCATGCTTCCTCCTCGATAAGCTGATCGAAACGGCTCGCATTTTTCGACACATAAACACGACCATTTGTCTCGGAGAACTCGTTGCGGTGCGCTGGTTGGTTTCGTGGCTCTTGCTGTTGCTGCTCGTCCGAAGACGAGTGACGGCTTTGCGATCGAACCGGCAGCGTCTGTTGTGTTTGTTCCCTCAGTCGAATTTTAGGAGAGGTACGCTGCTTAGCCTTGCGTTCAGAGGAATCGGAAGAATCACCGGCCACTACACGCCCACTATCAAAGGCAACCTTTCCCATGTTAAATCCAGCAGGAATAATGTTAATGTTCGAATAACGTTCGCCGACGGCTGGCTGAAGCGAAGGGGATTTTTGTCCAGGTTCTTCATCAACAGTTGTTGGTTTTTGCGCTGCTCGCTGTTTTTTGCGGAGTTCCAATTTGGTCAGAAAAGAGACCGTTGATTTGGGTTTTCCTAGCGAGTCGTCAAGTTTGGTCTCGCCGCCATTTGCCGGCCTGTCAAGGGAGTTACTAGATGAAGAACTTTTCGATTTAGAATTGTCTAACAGACGATCAGTGCTGTTATGTAAATTGGTAATCGTTTTTGGGTCAACTGGACGTGGTTTCTGCTGCCAGAGGTGCATTTCGTATTGTAAATTCTTAGCATTCTGAACTCGGTTGGAGGCCACTGGGTAAAGCTCTTCCTCAGAATGGGAATTCTCCGCAATGGCCTCAACTGACGGCTGCTGTTGAGCATATTCTCGATCATGATTGGGTCTTATCATGCTAGCACTTTCATCAAAATCTTCTTCGTCGACCCCATTCAATTCCATCTCGCGGGCCTGAGTATCGTAATTTCCCTCGCCATTAGCGAGCTTGATAAGCCCATTACGCCCATTATCGTAACGAGGTTTGTGCGGGCTTGCGGAATGTACTTTATTGTTACTTCTCCGGGAATTGGCATTTACGTCGCCTGATAGAAAGCGATTTGCACTCATTGTTTGAATTTCCGAAAGTCCTAGAATAAAAAGGAATCTTAGAGTTCGACATTTACTGAAGTTAAGACAACTTACTCGTAATAAAATCTCGGGGCTCCACTTCGGTTGCTTGACGAATTTCCGTCAAGACTCGAGTAGCATCGAAACGATTGTCCTTCTGTGTAATGATCTCTAAATCACCAAAATTAACCAACACGTTATGCACCTTGTGCTTGGTAACATTTCGAAAATAGATACTGCCTGCGTTTTGAATAATCGATTGCAATACACTGCAGGCGTTGCCATCCCAGCGCGGTGTAATCTTCGAGATCAGCTTATCCGAATGGGGGTCGTAAACCTTTTAAAAGCATAATGGAATTTAATTCGTAGATAGTTTTTTTTTTAACTGATTAACTTACGCATTCGGAGGGAAGAATGTTTTTAATTGCACCCCTCTTGACTTTACTGGTTACGTCGCACAAAAATTTCTGCGGTAATAGATTGACATACTGCGCAGTCGACTGAATCGGTACACCGTCATCTATTGCCCATAGTCTGTACCGTTTCTCACCGCCATCTTTGGAGTCAAGGACCTCATCCACAATACAGCGACACCATTTATTCCGATCGAAGTCCAGCACAGCAACGGTCTGCCAAAGAGAGGTTATTAACTAGTTTATTATTTTTATATGATGGAGACACTTTTCAAGAAACAAAACAAATATCAGTTGATTCCCAATCGAAAGTTTAATTATATTTATAAATCACATAGTGCAAACTCAATAGTTTATGAAAAGAGCATTCCACTCAATTCTACAAGTCATTGATGTGTCCGAAAAGGCTGCAAAAATCGGAATATTTTTTAATCCGTTATTATGTGTCCTTCCGGGTATTTTTCGTTACATATAGTTACAGTTGATTTTTTTATGTATAATGTATAAACATTATTGTGTTTTTCTCATAGATGTTTGTACTCGATGAGTAGGAATCACGCCCCATTCCTCCTAGATTGTTTGTTGAATGAAACGAGGAGCATGTATTTACTGCGGCAAATGAAGTCGCATCGCATGTCGTTTGCACTCACGGTCATTACACAAGTTTTAAAAAGATATGAGGTAATCCCACATTTAAAATTTTATTTATATCTATAATCACGATTTATTTAAATATAGCAAACTCCATTTAGCGCGTAGTCATTGTTTTGCAGCGCCGCATATTTACAATCTCAATTTTGCAGCTCGATTCTGCAATACTGCGATCAAACCCGGTCTAATCAATTACCTATTAGGAATTTTGACCAAAGGGGACTCAAACAGGTTGCTGTTTAAATCGGAGTACCGTCTTTTATACAGTTCGACTTCTAAGAAGTGCCCTATTCGACATATTTCTATGAAAATTTCCAAACGTCACTAACCTCGCCCGGGAAGGCGTCATAGTCCCGGTTGGCATTTGGATGGCCAAAATTCTCTTCGCAGTATTCATCAATTGCCAGCTGGAACCGTTTTTCCTCCAGATTGTGCACATAAGCCGATACCGGCTTGTACCAAAACATGTGCGGATTAACATAATGCGTTATACGGATAGTGGTATCCTCCATTGCTGTAAATGGTGAAATCCTCGCTTGGGACATAAAATAGAAAGAAAACAAAAGCCGATCGATGCAATTGAATATTCTTTAACCGTATCCTAATTACCTGTCCAATAAGAAAGCTACCACTGGCACACTTTCTGGTTTTCCAAAATTAATATTCACGCAAAATTATGATTGTGAACAAACAATACGATGCGGCTTGCAAAATACGAAATTGCGATACAAAGGAAACGCCGAAACAATTTAAGATAATTAATTCAACGGTGGGAAGTAACCTGCCGAAGGATCAACGTATATTGTTAGTTATTATATAGGTATATGTCAATTCTCACTTAACACTACAGAAGGGCGAGTGTCGCAACTGTGAGCAAAACGGGGGATGTGAGAGTTTTTTTTTGCTGGACCAGCAGAGAAATCAACACTCACTCGATTTATAGAGCTTTCTGATAGCTCAAGCACCCACACTAGCGAATACGAAATACGCGTGTATATACATGATGTTTACCTCATTTTGGGGAACAGCTGATGTTGGAGGAACAAACCGAAAAATAGCGATTACTATAGTTGTGTCTGTCACAACCCTACGGGATGCGACGCACCTTGCGTTCATGTACGTTGTTGAAGACCGCGCAACCCTGTTACGAATTGCCAACTGTGTTCGTTTGACTCACCCCATCGACATCTCTATATCGAGCTGCAGTGAACGTCAGCGACAGCATGTCCGGGGCTCAAAATTTGACAGCGGGCCCAAATCAGACTGCTGGCAGTTGAGTGAGACGCAGTGCTGACATGCTATCTCATTTTCGCACACACGAGATGTTGGCGGCGAAAACATGGTTGCCTGCCGATGGGGTGGTTTGACTGGTCACTGGTGACAGATCGTAAGTAGGAGAACAAAAAGCAAGTCGTCCGAGTGCGATTGTAAACGTGCAGTGAGCTCGTCGAGCCGAAAAAGTGATTAGAAATGGATTATCACTCCATAAATAGTAAAATTGATTATTCTAATTATTTAATATTAAAACTTACGCTAAAAGTGTTTTGCTACTTATTCTAAATTGATTATTATATACTAATTAATACAACCTACATGCAGAAGGTAAAATTATAACAAGATGATATTGTAACCTAACCTAAGCTAACACGTGCAATTACAGTTCTTAAACCTACAATACAGAAATAATATGGATAGAAGATTAAGATAGAAGAAGACTAAACGTGAGTAGTGAACATGCACTTAACTATACGAATATTTGATTATCATATATTGTACCTACATTTCTAAATCGTTAGTGTAACTAATGTTATATTGTTTTTTCACCCACAAGGGATTTTATAACCCCTCCTTCATCAACACGAAATATACATCGGGTTACGAAACCGGAAACGATTCTTCTCTATCCGTCCAGTTGCTATTGCAACAGTGTCACTGACGAACTGACATGACACTTAGAAGAAAATCCTTTAAAAACCATCGTCCTGCACTTTTTGCTTGCACACTAGCACCCTCTGTTATGCATGTTGCGGAGTAGCTTGCATTTGCAGGGTTTTAAGCTGTAGGGTTTTGTACATTTGTGTGGTTTTATACTGAAAACTCGAAGTAACACTCGCGCGCCGCGGTGTGGCCATGTTGCGAAACATGCTTTTTTGAAAAATGATTGGTTTTTGGCTGGACGATGGAATTATTGCGAGTGTCTCGTCTGTTTGTCTGTGGCTTACGTGCTATACCGTGGACCCCCGTTCGTTTGACCGTTTTTAATCTGAACACTTTTTAATTTGAACCCCGTTGGTTTGCACGATGTGCAAATTAAAAATGGTTCAAATGTCATTCTCAATACGACATCATTTGCTTATGCAGACAATGCACATAAACACGATTTGTTTGTACTGATCTAGCGTGTTTAATCTGTTTCACAATGCGTTTTCCCAACGATTATGGTAGAAATCTGATCGGAGAATGAAATATTCGCTGCTTGCAACTGCCAACTGAATCAAACCACCAAAACAATAACAAAGAACAGGGCAGCCAGTTCACACAAGCTCCAGCATATTTAGGGTTACCAGTTGTTCAAATTAAAAGCTAACCCCGTTAGTTTGCATGAGGAATCGTTCAAACGAACGGGGGTCCACTGTACAAGCATATATATTGTTAATTGCAAGGAAAATTGTACCATCCAAAGTGCGATATCGCTCATAAAAGTGTCTCTCGAATTTCGGAATTTACGCGGTTTTTCAACGCGATTTTCGGAATTTACGCGGATGTGCTCAAAAAGTCTATTTTCTCGCTTAGTGTTGAAATCCACAACGTTTTTTTACGCGAAATTTTGTTTTTTACGCGATTTTCGGAATTTACGCGGTTGTTTTACGCGATTTTCGGAATTTATGCGGTTTTTTACGCGAATTTCGGAATTCACGCGATTTTCGGAATTTACGCGGATATACTCAAAACGTTTATTTTTTCGGGTAGTGTTGAAATCCACGTTTTTTTACGCGAAATTTTGGTTTTTTTACGCGAATTTTGAAATTTACGCACTGAGAAAACTTTTCGTGTAGTAATCATTCAGCAATCAATAATGTGATAAATGTTTTTTACTTTTATTTCAGGTTTGATAGATTGAGTAAACAATATGTTAGTTGCAGTAGCAACTGTTGAATGCTTTATAGAAAATGTGACGAATGCTTTGATCAACAATGCCTTTCAGTGATGTGAGCGCCACACAACGGGAGCATTACCACATACTTTCAAAATGGCGGCTGATCTTTACACACCCTGGGAGATCGAGATGAATGTCTGTTCTCTGTGGCGGCACTCCAGAGATATCAAGCGGCACACCTCCAGTTAAATTTTACATATGAAATGGGAGCATTGCCAGTTCTCAAAATCATCTCGCACGGTTGCCAGATCGATCAGATTATAACGAATTTAACAAATCTTGCAGTTCGGCACTTTCGATACAGCATCGGCACAGTTCAGCTCGTTTCAAGTCGCCTAACATAAAAGCGGCTGTGCCGAGTGACCGACCCTTTGGGCGGTTCGTTAATTAGGTGTTCGCTAATTGGGCTATGTGATAATTTGAATGTCAAAATTGTATGAAATTTTCGAGTTTAAAAATTTCTAACAACTGTCAGTCGGCCCATTTAGCGAATCAGCTGTAGTGCAGTCGTGGCCGAGGTCGTGGCCCAATTAACGAATTCAGGCTGTATAACCTAAAGCCCTATTAAAGAAATACATTTATAGAGCTCTAATAGGACCTAATATCAAAACACTCCATCAAGAAGACTGGAAACTCTGCCCAAAGTCGAGAGACAGCAACAGCAATGTTATCTGCCGAGTTAAAGTTGAACTAACACATACCGTGGACCCCCGTTCGTTTGACCATTTTTAATCTGAACACTTTTTAATTTGAACCCCGTTGGTTTGCACGACGTGCAAATTAAAAATGGTTCAAACGTCATTCTCAACATGACATCATTTGTTTATGCAGACAATGCACATAAACATGATTTGTTTGTACTGACCTAGCGTGTTTAATCGGTTTCACATGTCGTTTTCCTTACGATTAAGAGAGAAATCCGATCAGAAAATGCTATATTCGCACTTGCAGCTGCCAACTAAAACAAACCACCAAAACAATAACAAAGAGCAGGGCGGCCAGTTCACACAGGTTTCAGCATATTTCGGGTTACCAGTTGTTCAAATTAAAAAGTAACCCCGTTAGTTTGCATGAGGAATCGTTCAAACGAACGGGGGTCCACTGTACTAGTGTGTGTAAATCAAAATATGGATGTATATAAACACGTATGCAATGCAATGCCAACGCTCGCACAAATCTTTTCTCACCAATACAGCCTGAATTCGTTAATTGGGCCACGACTGCACTCCAGCTGATTCGCTAATTGGGCCGACTGACAGTTGTTAGAAATTTCTAAACTCGAAAATTCCATATAATTTTGACATTCAAGCTGTCACATAGCCCAATTAGCGAACACCCAATTAACGAACCGCCCAATTAACGAACCACCAATTAACGAAACTTTGCTGTATAGCTTGCTAAGCCCAGTGCAAAAAGCTTATCGTTTTTCACTCAAACGTATATTTTTTTTACCGGGGTATAACTGGGGAAAAACAAAAACAAACGTGTAAAATCAATGTAAAATCTAACAACAGCAACAACAAATCGCGCGTCGATGTGTGCGTACGGTAAACGTCAGCAAGCTCAATAGAGGAAGTCAACTCGGGCACTAAAAGTGCCTACTATACTGGAAGTTACACCCTATTTACAAAATATTGTCAATTGCAAGGAAAATTGTACCACCCAAAGTGCGATATCGCTCATAAAAGTACTATTTTGCATTAAATCGTTTCGGTATCTTCGGCGCACTTATTGCTTGGAAGATAACGAAAAAGTGCGCCGAAGACACCGAAACGATTTAATGCAAAATAGCACTTTTATGAGCGATATCGCACTTTGGATGGTACAATTTTCCTTGCAATTGACAATATATCCTTTACCCTATAGAACACGTTTCCCATCCCAGTTTATATTAATCTTGGTTTTAGTACTGCTCTGTTTTGATTTTGACACTTCCTTGATAAATTTTGTGCATTCGCGTTCAAGTCTGCGAAATTTTCTTGCTTTGTGTGCTTTTGGACTTATTTTCAGATTTATAACAAAATCGTCTAATAGGTATTCGTTTTACGCAACTCTCACGGAGTATTTCGTCAGTAATTATACACCGTCAGTGGTTATTGAGAAGTTTTCATCATGCCGAGAGGTAAGCGCGTGAATTTTCATTACGCCTCTATCTGTACCTGCTTCAATTCGTGTGACGTGCCAATCGTTTCCTTATTTTTTAGGGAAGTATGTTAATCACAAGGGACGTAATCGTCATTTCACCAGTCCCGAGGAGTTAGAAGCGGAACGAAAGAATGAAGAACAGAAGAAAAAGTAAGTAATTTTTTTTTAAATTAGTAAGCAAACCAATGTTTGATTACTTCAGATGGAGAGAGACACACGCCGAGGCTTCATCCGAGGAAGAGGAAGAAGCTGAGAGTGATAAAGGAAGCGATGAGTCCGAGGAGGAGTCGGAAGACGATGACAAAAAGGGTGCAAGTTCAGTGATTCAGATTCAAAATCCGAATCGAGTCCAAAAGAAAGCCTTTCTGAAGGCAACCGACGTGGATGAAGACGACAAGCCACAGCTAACGCGTCGAGAACGAGAACAGTTGGAAAAGCAGAAGGCACATGCTGCCTACATGAAACGACACGCCGAAGGCAAAACGGCTCAAGCTAAGGCGGATTTGGCTCGGCTAGCAATCATTAAGCAGCACCGAGCAGAAGCGGCCGCACGTCGCGATGCCGAAAAGAAAGGTACTGCAATCTATTGTTTATTTCTTGGGCGTTTTGGTTAATGAACCTATTTCTAATTTCAGCAAAAGAAACGCCCAAGGGTAGCACGTAAAACATGTAAAATAACGACACGGAAGCCGTATTTTGAGCGACTCACGTACAGAATATGCGTTCTGTCCGTAACAGCATCATTTTATAGTGATAAGCAGGTATCGATTTTGTGAGCAGGTTATTTCATCCTGCAGGAAGGTACAATAGTCCTTCAGCTTGAAATAAATCTCTTCCCTACGATTTATTAGATGAAATAATTAGAAACAAATTGGTCGTCTATCTAAAATGCACATGTTGCAAATAAAGTGCGAATGCAATTTAACGATAAAAAACATGAATTTACTGTTTACGGTAGATAAACATTTTATCTAAATCTGGTGTTCAATAAATGTTTTCACGAAAAGCTGCTAAATTTGGCATTTTCAAAAATATATATTATGTATAAATTAACCATCGATAGAAAAGTTAAATCTAAAGGAATTATCCGTAGTTTCGAGTGGCCTGACTATCCGTTCTTGGCCTTTATTACTCTTGCTATCAGATTGAACTACAGTTGTATCCTTTTTATTTGGCTCGTCATCCAGCTGAATATTTGAAAAATTGAACCGGAAATCCTTATCGCCAGTGAGAACTGCAGCTTTTCTAACAAAATGATGTCGAATTTTTTTCCTTGGTTCGTCAAATCCTACACTTTCCGGATTCAGTGCCATCGTTTTCTCTTCCTCGGCCATTTTACTGCGATAGTCACCAAAAGTGGTTCGCATAATCTGCCGCTTCTTAATCAACGGTTGATTGGCAGATTTAAGCGTATTAATCAGTTTAGTTGTGTCCTCCACTGAAATGCGATCGTTTTTCTGAGACATTGTAATTGTAACAAAGGCGCTACTAACTAGGTAACTCACCTTTTTTATTGTTTTCTCGAACATGGGGAGCGCTAAGCGAATTTTCAAGCTGTTGAATGCACCAGTACAGCTCTAGCTCAAATTGGCCATCAGTTTCTGTTCCGGGTCCAACCGGTGAGTTTGCGGTGGAAGCACCATTGCTAGTGTTACTTCCTTGGCTACTAGGTCTCTTCGGGATGCTACTTAGCTTACCGGTGCTCTTGTGAAGTCTAGCTCGTGGAGGTGGCATAATTTTAGTCTACTGCTATCTACTAGAACATTAAAATTTTTTAGCAGCAGGAGGATAAAATTGTAATATGAGAAAAAAAAACAAAAAACGCTGGTGATTTTGCTTTTGACAGAAGAAACAAAGCGTGTTTGTATTTTTATCATTTTTAAATCGAAATCAAAAATTTAGTACTGCACTGGTAAAAATACTGTTGTTCGATTGAATGAAATGCTAGAGATCTCCTCGCTAATACAGGAGATGGGCTGATATCGCTGCGACGCCTTTCGATTACGCAAAAAGCGACGAATAGATTGGGTTGCCGGATCAGGCTCTTAGCAACCGGTGTGGGTGAGCCTAGCCGAAGTTGCTATAACTTCCGACGAGCACGGTGGATTCACCGCGATGATACAAACAGGGCATCAAGCTGTTGAGTAACGAGGATGGCAAGGACTTTCCAACCGGTAACAATGATGACGTATCTCATGAGCTAAATAGGATTGTGTAGATTCTGTGCGTTAAGCCGGATGTTTATGGAAAGCTTCGTGCAGGTTACAGTCTTGGCATGGTAGGCACCTGCGGCACAGTCGTTGAGCTGGTCGATATGGAACCGTTTTATAGAATTCAACGGTTGGTTGTGGTCGAGCAAAGGGAAAGTCGCTAAGAACATTGTGCGATGGAACGATGTCTTAACACAGAGAACAGATTAACAGGCTCGAAGGAAGTAATCGATTTTTTGTGTGTAAAATCTGTCGGTAGCGCCCTCCAGAAATAGTTTGCCAGACGCATGAAAAAATATCCATGTACCTTTATCAATATTTCTTTGTGCTGGGGTTACATAGCAGCGATGGCAGCGACATCAAGATTTAGTTTGCCACTTACTGCTCGAGGGGTGCTCTATTGAAGGATTACTCGTAGATTACATAAAAACCTTTTACAGACTTTCTGTCAATTACCTGGTAGTCTGTTCTCTGTGGTCTTAAGACCCAAACAGAATGCTACTTTAAATAATGAGATCTGGCTCAGCTCTGCTTAGTTTAGACATTGTCAAACTGCACAAATGAGAACAAAGCTTGACGTGATCAGCACCTTGCCGGCACAATAAGGCACACAATGAACAAAATTGGCACGAATAAGGTGCATAGGGTGTTTTAAACGACTTACCGTAGGGTTAGAGCGATCAGACGGAAAACGAAGTAATTCTAGACACGTTTGCATTCGACAATCGAGTATTAAAGATTGCTAATATACAAAAGTTTGGCACCAGGGATGCAGAATTATTTCCAATATACGGTTTTGGATTAATGCTTATGGTTACTTGGGTAGTAGAATACGAAACCTAGAATTAAATAAAAAGAAAACTTATCCAACTTAATAGTACTGTGTAGGTATATTTATTTTTGATAGATACGTATTTCGCCAACGATTTGCAGGCTTCCTCTGTGTCTGTTTTCGAAACATATGTATATGTACGATTCAATGATACATTACCGCAAGCAGCAAGCTGTTGTCACTGCAAAACTAGTTATCTTCAATGATCCGGTATCTAGGCAATACCGACACGTTATCCATCGGTCTCTCTTTTGATCTGTTTTTGAAAAGCATCTAATCCCTGTGCAGCCTATTTCGGCAGTTCGGATTTAAAAAACATAGACACCACTAAATGGGCCCAATTTAGCCGCAGCGACTTCATCATTTCTCGCGACTATAACTCAAATTCAGTAGCGTTTCATTAAGACCAAAATTCACACCGATATTCAGGAAATAGCTGCTCCAGGCAGTGCCGACGCTACATAGATTGAAAGACCAGAGGCTCGTCGAAAAGGGTACAGCCCTGCACTGTGGTGAGGGCCTCCAGACTGTCGCAGAAATGCTCCAGCTCAAAGTCGGAAATCTGCCTCGATGTTGGTCAGTCATAGTGCACGTAACGATAACTTACTCTGTGACGAAATCGAGCTGAGTGGCTTTTTGTAAGCTCCTGAAACTCTAATGAAGGATATTAATTTATAAATCGGAGGTAAAATCATACAAAAGCAGTGTAAGTACCCAACGCTGCAATTGGTTGGACGTGTGCACGGAATGCCCCTTTTCGAGCCAAAAATCTACAAGAGGTGCTTCATCGCTAGGCCTTCGCGAATACGTTGCGTTCATGGCTGATAGCGAGACCGGCACCAACGTCTGCCGAAACGACGACGTCGAGTTAAGTGCAGTGCGTGAGGAACAAATCCGTCGCTAGAGTCTCCTTAAAGTTCATGAATGCTTGCTGATATTCTGTTGACCAATGGACATCGGTGCCAGTCTTGAGCAGCTCATTAATCGGGTAGCGAAGAGTTTAGATCCTGGGAATCGGATACAACGATGGGAAGAGCCATGTCGGTAATCGCTTGGATAGTCGTTGGATCCGGCCGTAGCCGGCGGCCGTCGGGTTGGTAGCTCAAGTATTTGATTGGTTTATTATTTATTTGGTTGAGCAGGTTGAGCGAGAATCAATTTCCTCGGCAGATATTGATGGTGAGAAGGTCACGGCTATCTTCGTTGGTTTTCAGGAGGAAGTGGAGGAAGAACAGTCGCCACAGTTTAGGATGTTGCCGTTGGGCCTTGCGAATGACTACAATCGGGACCACCAGTTCGAAAAATCAATCGATGTGATGCTCTTGGCGCGCTCCAATCTGTCCTATTTGTCATCTATCAGTGGTATACGTGGCGTATATCACGGGACGTTTGGAGTGGATTGCCAGTACGGAATCCTGTTTGAGCTTTAGCTTGAAGCGATTGTTCTACAACGTAGAACTGCACTTAACGTTAAACACCGTTGATAGAAACGGTGCCGGCGAACTTGAAAAGTATCTTCGGACGCTGTTACGACAGGTTCGAACTGTCAATTCTGATAACACGATTCTGATGTCAGACTCAGTGTCCAAATGAACGCGTACGTCCATGACGTTGACTTGAGCTTGTTACCCTCTGATTAGAATAGAAACTCTTTTGATATTTTTTTGCCAGCGAATCCAGAATGATTTCGATCTGCTCCAGTGCTCCGTTTATGAAGCGGACTGTTTCATTTATATTTGCTCAGTTTTTGCTTGTTTGACTACAGTATCTCAGCGAAACCAAATTCGAAAAAGTGGTTTATGGGGCAACTCTAGAGTTAACTATTATCTACAATATTGTTGAAGAAAGTTCAGTTTAATTTTTTGTGTTCACGGCGTTGCTAACCCGTTGGTAGTAAAAAGAGCACTATTTGTGCTACCAATTACTTTGAAGCTTTATAGCGCCATAAATATAAGAGATAAAACTGTACTTTCTTCAACCACATTGTAGATAATAATTAACATTACAATTGCCCCATACTCCACTTTTTCGAATTCTGTTTCACTGAAGCATTGTAGCCAAAAGAGCAAAAATTTAGCAAAAATAGCAAATGAAGCCTAATCATATGTGAATTAACACTTAAGACCGCTGCCGGTTGAGAACAGTGTTGCGATGGAAAGATTCGGTCAAAAGATACTCGTCTGGCAAACCTTTTGCAGGTGTGGGTTTTTTCAGCAAAGGACTAATCAATCCTGAAATTTATTTGAAGGATTTTCGATTGGGAATTTTTTCCAATCTTGGTTCTGAAAAAAAAACTAAAAATGCACAAATATTTTTTAATAAAATTGAAGTGAACTTGTGAATGGTGTGTGGCACAAAATGATCCAACATGGCTCGCTACCGTTTAATGTGTGGCACAGAAAAAGTGAAGAAACAAGACCAAACTTTAAGAGTGCTAAATGAAAAATTATCGAATTGTTTTCTAAAACAGCGTATTTTCAATTTCTTTATTTTTAAACTTTAAAAATCTATCACATTTTCGATAAAAAGTAACATGGAGCAACGAAAATCTTCTTTCTAGCCCTCTATCAGTTTTCCATCTGTTTGACGGCATCACGTGCGGCCAGTCCCATATCAAATTCGGGTGTTCCGGCCGGCTCGAACAGCAATATTTCAGCGCTTTGCTTCAGCAGTTGCAGGACTTCGGCTAGCTTTCGCTTCAGCTGGCTGGTGTTGATTTGATGCGCTTCAAACAGGTGTTTCGCTTGGACCATGACAGGGGCGTGCAGTTCGTACATGATAACACCCCGCAAACGACTAAGTCCCGGTTCGTACTTATCGACGACGGCCAGGAGATCCCGACAGAGGGTTTCCTTTTGTTCGATTTGCTGTAGGCTCATTTCATGTATTAAAAAGCCCGACACTTTCCCGTAAAGCTGACAGAGGGAATGCTTTGCCGAAAGGAAGAGATAGTGGTTATCGTGTAAGATGTGGCTGTGTTTCTTTATGAACTTTTCGTAAAGTTCGGCACTGTTTCCGTCGATTGCGTCAACCTCTGTGAACAGTTTGTCCAGAAGATGTACAATATTTGCTGCCGTGGTAGTATTTGAACACGATTGGCATTTCCAATTCGCATCTTGATCGAGCGGGTTTGTGGATAAGACCAGCCCTATTGAACATTTAGAACATTTCAGTGTGCTACAGTGGGTTCCGAACTCCGTTGGGTCAGCGCAGCGCTTACACTGGCACCAGAAAAATTTACTATCGCGTAGATGTTGTCTTCGTTTTAGAGTTCCTTGCAGCGTATACGAGTATGACAGCGTGATAGGATCGTTAACTTTGAGACTTTTCGTAAGGCGTATCGAAAGTACGCCCGTTTCCGGATCGTCAGTGTGCGTCGTATTCGGCGTGCAATCGTGCATAATATAGAAAGCTTCCGGATATAGGGCCCTTGCGTGAACGTCGCTCTGGCCAATCTGGAAGGAATTCACTTCAATTATACCGCATATTGTGTGAATTTCTTCTTCGGTAAATTCGAGGAAATTCCATTCGTCACGTATTCGTCGAACGATTACCTCCTGGTTGCGCTTCCAAAGGGAGGTGATTCCCTGACGCACACTGTTCAAAGGATCCATTTCCAGAAGCTGGGCATAGCGTTCGGGATCCGCTTGTTTCAGCAGCAAACAGCGAAGTGCAAAAATTGCCTCGTACATTAGCTTCAGTTGCTGACTTGTACAAGTTTCCTGCAGTTTCGCTACGTTGTGTTCTTTGAGCGGTTTACATTCCAGTCTTTTGTGGGTTTTATTGGGTGCGAGACCGCTACAGTTTTCGGTACATATTCTCCAACTGCACTCTGTGCACCTAAAAGGATATTTAGAACAATGTTAAATTACTGATATAGAGCAGAAATTGCAAAAATTGTAATCTATTACATCAAATCCAACAAACAACTCACCGAACAATTCTACAATTTTTCTTAAAGGGTTTATGGCATCCGAGACACACGGGATCACTCTCAGCCCAGGGTCCGATCGCAAGCGGTTCGACCTCGATTATTTTCTCTCCTGCGCTCAAACTTCGAGAAGCGACTAGATAACTGAAATATAACTACTGAAGTGCTGGTTTGGCTGATAAAATAAAAGTTAGCTTTTTTGTCATTACCGGCCGTAAACATCCGAATATTTAACGATGTAAGGCTTGTTGTTGTTCTGCTCTACGTTTGGTGCAGTGGTGGGTTTGTCTGTGGATGAATCCTCATCGTTGTCATCCTCATGATCGCCAGACTCTTGCGAGTGCTTTTTATGTTTACGATGCTTCTGTAATATGAGTAGACATAATTTATAATTTAAATAAATCTAGCCGGGGACACAACAGGTAGCTTAATTCTGTTCCGAGAATATGTCGATTTTACAATCGTTGTCGACCACTTCTAAATAATAAATGCAACGAACAAAGGTTGGTAAAGGATTGGATTATGCGTATCATCGGTGCCTCGCGTACCTGTAGGAATAAAATAGACCCTCCCGAGGTTCTTTAGCTTCTTATCCAACAATTCCGGATTTCCTTGTGATACTAGCTGGTGCCAAGATAGGAGTAACCTTAATGGAAATGGGGTAACCCACCCCGGACAAGGAAGGAGGTAATCATATGAATACTGAATGCATTCCGTCTGTTCCCATATCAGGGGTGGCTTCTGAAGGCCTGACGTTTGCTCAATCTTAATCTAGCAAGCGCCTGCACTCTAGGTGAGTAGAAGCGGCAGACGTTAGGGTCTGATCCATTGCGGGCTGTTGAATTAAACAACGTGTTGTTACGGAACTAAAGCTAAGATAGCAACCCTCTAACGAGACTCGATATCTTGGTCCTAGTAAGGCAACCTCGCATGGACATGGCTACAAAACAAGGACATGGAATGGATGCTTGGCACCTGCAATTGCAAATCGCTGAATTTTGCGGGTGACGACAGGGTTCTGCTGGAACAGCTAGAATCCCGAAAGTTGGGCATCGTGTCACTGAATGAAACCTGTCGCAAAGTCGAGAAGGTGTGCAAGATCCGTCGCGGCAAGTCCCAATTTTGCTGGTGCGGTGGAGCGACCAACGTGTTGGGAACGGCTTTTCTAGGGATTAGGGGGAAGGCAAATGGAATGTTGAACCGAGTCGATCATATTCTCATTTATGACCGATTTTTCTCGTACATCACCAACATACACTCTCTAGGAAGTGCGGACAAGCACTCGGATCATCACCTAGCAGCAGTACATAAGTGCTCAAAACTATCGACGCTGTAAACTCGCGACAAAGTAATTCTCCTCGGTTAAGCATTCACCAAATAGATAACCCACAAGCTGCCTAGAACGCGCGCCTGCTGGATGCGGCTCTAACCTTCCGCTGTGAAGCTAGGTGCTTCGACCCTCGAAAACGGATGGAGCAAGATGTGCTCGGTTGTTAATGGGGCCGCAACCGTGGAGCTAGGGGAACCAATCCCGAGCGCACGAAATGACAGGTTTAACGGGCAATGTCAGCAAGCGATGGAGAAGAAAAAGGAGCCTAGAAAAACTGTATTGCAAAGATGGAGAATTTTGCACGAGGGAGTGTCGACAACTAGCACAACTATTCCGGGTTAATGACACGCGTATGAGAAGGAAAACCAACCCAACAAATATTTTTATTTAAGAGTAGCTTATTCAACTATTGAATGGGTGCAACCTATGAAACAAGCGCTTAATAAGCTGCTATACAACAAAAATGTTTCTTGGGAATCTCATATAGGATACACACCGCAGCCTGATATGTGAGGGACGAGAGCGTCCCGGCGCTCGAAGAGATCCGTAGAGAAATTGGATAGCTGAAGGTTAACAGAACTACCAAAAAAGGTCCAACTCCCGGAAGAACTCCACTAACATGGTAAGGAACCATCAGAAATGGCTCTTCATTAAATATATTCCAAGATGTGGAAGGAGAAAAAACTATTGGAGGAGTGGATGGAAGATGTGTTTTGTTTCATCTTCAAAGATGGGCGATTGGCTGGATTGCTGGAATACCGCGGCACGCTTACGCTAGTCTACACCGCTCTCTCAAATTTTGTTACGTCGTCTATCCCAAATAGCAAGAGCTTTCGTTGAGCATAGACTGAAGCGTAATCCTAAGTCGTTCAGGAAATATGTTAGAATTCAATGTAAAGGCAACGGTCTTCCTTCAGCCATGTTCCTTGCAAGTGACCAAATTGGATATGGTTTGTCAACTGTTCTCGCAGAAATTCTCCAACGTCATTGTCGATGAACGGTTGTCCGAAACTGAAGTATCTCCTGCGCCAGACAGCGTCTCGCACAAATCTCGCCAATTCTCTCATTAACCTGACTATTGACGAGTCTATGATCAAGCTTTAAAGTTAAAAAGCGTGGACCGGATGGTGTGAAGGTACGCCCAAAAAACTTCCTTCCTAAAGAACTGTATCGATGCCTTGGTTACTCCAATCCGACCTCTATTTAACTTATCGATTAGCTCAGGTATAGTTCCCTCTCCTTCGAAATCCGCTTACATGTTTCTATTTCTGATACACAAGAAGGGAAATAATAGAAACATAGACAACTACATAGAGAGACCTCTGTCTTATGTGCATTATCGAAACTCTTTCAGCTCGTTGTAATCCTGCCAATTTTCTCGTTCGTCCAGCAATATATCGGTGACGAACAACACGGATTCATGCCCAAGCACTCAATGTCTACCAATCTACTAATACTAACTATCTACGTAATCGATTGCTTTGACGTCCGTTCTCAGATAGACGTCATCTACACGGACCTCTCCGCCTCTTTCGATAAGCTGAATCATCAAATCACCATCGCAAAATTAGACAAACTTGGCATTGGAAGGCCGTTGCACTAGTGGTCTAAATCGTATCTGTCAAATCATCTTATTAATGTATCTAGTGATGGCTTCATCTTTTACCGCTTTTCCGTAGTCCCACAAGGTGACCATCTGGGACCGTTGGTTTTCTTAATTTATTTCAACGGCGTCAACTTAATGCCCAAAGGTCCTCGGCTTGTGTTCGCCGACGATTTGAAACTGTTTCCGAAAGTTAACGACACATCGGACACTTTCGCACTCCAGGAGCAACTGTTGATATTCGCTGGATGCTGCAAAAACAATCGTTTGGTACTACTGACTTACTTTGGTGCAGAGGTGGGCACCGCTAATCAGTTAACCGCTAATCTTTTAGCCAGCGAGTAGTGTCGTAGACTAATCTCAAGTTTTTAGTCTTGACCTTGAAATGCGGTCATACATATATATATATTAATATTTTTTGAAACGATGGTTCTACAATTGATGAAGGGACGGTAGGGGAAAGAAATGAAAATTTTTCGTGAAGGAGGGGAAGAGCGGAAAGGAAGGGGGGGGGGGGGGTATTGGTAGCTACGCTTGACAAGTAGTCATTTCGACTCCTACCTTTTGTCCAATGCTGGAAGGTGCATGAGTCGAACCAAGCTATAATCTGAGATTACAACCGGATTCGAACCCACAACACCCGCCAGGGCATGTGGTTCGCTGGTACTTGTACCTTTGAACCATAGAGGCGCTGGACAAAAGGAGACTGCAAAATCCACTTATCAAGAAAGCGACGCGTTTGGTTGGGTTATCGACACATATTGTGCCGCTTCCTACATCAATTGCAGATTACCACCGAGCGAGAAGTTTAAATCTAACTAGTTTTTACTTTCAGGACGACGACACTATGCCGGCCTTTACGACTTGCAAGGTACTGCTCGTGACGTTGTTCGTCTGTCAGCGTGTGTTAGCCGCGTTTCTCGGCGCGGGTTTTCGAGGGGAGGCCGCATAGGGCGCATAGGGTTGTGGCAAGGGGATGGACTATCCTGTATGTTATTCAACATCGCTATTGAAGGTGTGATTCGGCGAGCGGGTATCGAAACGAGAGGAACGATCTTCAGCAAGAGTAGCCAACTTCTAGCCTTCCCAGTTGACCTTAGGACGGCGGAGACTATCTACGCTAGACTAACAACGGAAGCTAGGGGGATTGGGTTACAAATCAATGCGTCGACAACAAAATATATGGTAAAACGAGGCTCCAGAGGAAATAATGTTTGGACTTTTGACGGCGATGAACTGGAACTGGTAGATGAGTTCGTATGGCAGTTCGTGGCAAATAATGCACGAACACGGACAAACTGACGCGACTAATCAGAGCTACATTGGATCGAGTGATGTGTTTCGTACGAATCTCTGGAACACTCTCGAGTCCCTTCGAGACGCGGCGAGGGTTGAGACAAGGTGACGGTTTATCCTGCATGCTGTTCAACATACACACTTAAAAAACTCAGCAAAATTTGCCGAGATTTGGACAGCCGAGCGTTCGGTAAAAATTTCAGTTTTGCAATTCGACGTTTACGGATCTTTACTAACGTTTGGCATCATAAAAAATTTTACCGAACGCTCGGCTGTCCAAATCTCAGCAAAATTTTGCTGACTTCGGCACTTTTTTTTAAGTGTGTAGCTCTTGAGGTTGAGGGGGTGATCCGACGAGCGGGCATCGAAACGAGAGGCACGAGTTTTAACAAGGGTAGCCAACCTCTAGGCTTTACAGATGACTTTGATCATAGCCAGGAATGTTACGATGGCGGAGGCAATCTACGCCAGATTGAAAGCGAAGTCTAGGAGAATTGGGCTAAAAATAAATGCATCGAGGACCAACTACTTGAAAGGAAGAGGCTCAAAGGAAACAAACGCGCGTCTCCCACGGACGGTAACCGTTGACGGCGACGAACTAGAAGTGGTAGAGGGGTCCGTGTATTTGGGATCGCTGGTGACCGCGGACAACAATACTAGTAAGGAGATCCAGCGGCACATCCAAGCGGGAGATCGGGCCTACTTTGCGCTTCACAAAACGCTACGATCAGGAAGCATACGCCGCCGTACGAAGCTACCAATATACAAAACCCTTATTAGACTGGTAGTTCTTTATGAACTTGAAGCCGTGACGCTGCTCACGAAGGACATACGCGCCCTTGCCGTGTTCGAGCGGAAAGTGCTGCGGACGATATTTGGCGGAGTACAAACTGAAAGCGGAGAGTGGCGGAGACGTATGAATCACGAGCTACAGGCACTGCTTGGGGAGACTCCCATCGTACATCTAGTGAAAGTTAGCAGGCTACGGTGGGCCGGACACGTCGTAGGGATTCCGGACGACAGTGCGACGAAAATAGTCCTCTTCAACAACCCCACCGGCACCAGGAACAGGGGGCCCAACGTGCACGATGGTTCGACCAGGTCGAAAGCGATTTGCGACTTCTGAGACGACTAGGAAATTGGTGACGAGTGGCCCAAGACCGAGTTGAATGGAGACGAGTGCTCGAAACAGCACGAGCCACCCCGACTCTATGCTGAAGAAGAAGAAGAAGAAGAAGAAGAATAAGAAGAAGAAGAAGAAGAAGAAGAAGAAGAAGAAGAAGGATGAGTTCGTATATTTGGGATCTCTGGTCACCACTGACAATAATACGAGCAAGGTGATTCAACGACGCATAGAAGCTGGAAGTCGATCCTATTTTTGCCTCCGCAAGACGCTTCGTTCGAAGAGTATACGCCGCCGCGGAAAGCTGAAGATGTACAAAACGGTAGTCCTCTACAGACTTGAGACAGTAACTTTGCTTATGAAAGTCATACGTAGTCTATTTTTGGCGGAGTACAAATGGATAGCGGAGAGTGGCGTAGGCGTGTGAACCATGCAAGCACTACTTGGAGTAGCAGGCACTACTTGGAGAGATTATCATCGTACACCGGACGAAAGTTGGAAAACTACGGTGAGTCGGCCGCTTCGCAAGGACGCCGGACAACTATGCAGTGAAATCCGTTCTTTTCAAGAACCCAACCGGCACCAGGAATAGAGGGGCCCAACGTGCTAGATGGCTCGACCGGGTTGAAGCCGACTTGTGCGTGTCCAGACGCGTAGAAAAAAAACTTATATTTGAAGATACAATTAACAAGAGGGCGAATGTCACAAGCGTAAACAAACCGAGCGAGGGTTGCTTTTCCTATGCTGGTCCAGCAAAAAATAAATTTCATCACACCCGTTTAGTTTACATTTGCGACAGTCGCCCTTTTGTTAATTCTATCTAGATTTGAGGTTTTTCTAAGACGTTAAGAGTAACTCTTCTGCTTATTTGATAAAATGTCTTTCATTAGTGATGTAGGCCACATATAGTAATATTTGGAAAAGTCGTACAGAAAGTAAAGACCTTTAGAGTAGTGAACATTTTTTCGACATTACTTAAGAATTCACAGAAAAATGAACAAATTACAAAGCAAGTCAAAATGTTGAGGTAAGATATATAATAAAGTATGAATGGTAATTTAAGGACACTAATGAATTTACAGAGTAAATTAGTTTGAAAATTTAATTCGTGTAGTTGAATATTTTCATCTTTCTTTTGTAGAAAGACTTTCAGTAGGATCGAGGGTGACAAATAAAACATGTTTCCACTCCCTCTCGTAATTCTGTTATACTAATTCCGAAGTCATAATTTATTGTCCAACCTTAAATTCAATTATTTTATCAAATATTACAGGTATCGGGAAAGCCTAAATATCTGCCAACGAACTTGATGCTATATTTTGGTACTTTATGGTTTTATCTGCTTTATCTCCAAATTTCCATTTACTTGTTTTCAATCTTGGATATTGATAGGGAATAAATTTTTGGACTAGTTTCTCTACGTCCCACAAGAGAGGTGAAAATAGAATCCATGTATTTTATTCCTATACGTAGCAAAATTTGATTTCTCCTTCAAATTATTCAGTGAAACGGTCGGTGAGGAATTCTCACAAGACTATCGTGCGATGAAAATTGATTTGCTTTTACTTCGCTGCCTGTGGGTTCCTTTCAATGGTTGCGTCTATTGCACTGGGACAACAGTGCACTATGCAAATCATATTATCCACACAAAAAAAAACTTTCCTAGTATATGTGTGTCCCCACCGGTTAAGGTCCGAATTCAATCTTCATACATCGAGTTGATCGCTTTCTCGTCCCGGTAACTGATGCACAGAAGGCTTGCTTCCATCCAGCATCTGCACGCCGAGTTCCGAATTTACATGCGCAAAGCGGAAAGGAAAACTACAAAAAGGTCTCGATGTCCTCCTAGATGTCCTCCCCATATCTCTTGGCGATGGTGTTGCAAATCTAATCAACTTATTTTCAGTGGAATATGCACAGCTCTTTTTTCCTGAAATATTTATCAATCAATTTCCTTTGCTACTGCTGCAAACCACTCTGAATGCCGACAGAACCGGACGAATTCGATTTCGAGCACCATTAAGATGTTCACTATGTGGTTGCGGAAACGTTTTTTGCTCTGCTGATATCTATCGCCGTAAAATCACTCGACATAAATTCAAGATTGGGAAATTTTCGAGCGAGAAACACCGATGAACGGTGCAGAAGTGGTATTAGAAGGACATCATCGTTTGCCACATTGCTAGTGAGAAGAGTTATTGAAATGATAACGATACACACTCGATGAGAGAGAAAAAAAACACATTGGCACCATTAAAGATGCTGTTATTCAATATCCGACGACTAGGACCGGATGGGTGTACATTGAAAAAAGTACAACCAATAAGGATTTTGATGTAATTTTTCAGCAGTTTTCATCGGCACAGGTCCTAAAAATAGAATCTCTCGGAAATACGCTGTTGTGGTATTGTCTCCCGAGAGACATAAAGTATAAATAAATTCGCATCGGCCTTATTGACTGGCCAGCACGCTCGATTCCAATGTAAATTTGGCGAACCACATCTAATCCAACACATTCCCGAGTCCCGCATCTGTACGGACGGTGGCTGCGGCACAGTAGTGGGGGACGGAATTTGCTGCAGTTAATTTTTCGCACGACTTGGCAAGCGGCTGGGCGCTCAGGCATTTGTTTGAAGCGAAACGACAAATTATGCATGCCAACGGCCGCGTTAGACGCTGTTCGTGCTTTAATTGCGCCACTTTAATCGTGCAAATCCGCGCGATTTATGAGCTGCTGGCCATGGATGGACCATTTGAGAGAAGGCGATCAGGCAGGCAGGGTTATAAAAATTACACCAGGAGGAAGTTTTTCCCAGCGATAATGAGTTTCTTTTCCGAGACGGCTATATCGCTTCAGATAAACGGAAAGTTTTACCATGCTATGTTCGAAAAGATGTTGTCCTAGTTTCTTTTTCAATCGATCTTACTGACCTCGTCATCTACGACTTCTGAAATGGTTGAATACTGTTGTTAACCGAATTGATTATTGTACACTACTCATCAAATTTTAAATTCACGTTATCCATAAATAAATAAATAAATGAATTTTTAACAATTCGTTCGATGGAAAGTTATATTTCAACTTACCTTCTTCCTATGATTGGACGGCATTTTAAACTGCTCACAGCGACGCTCTCAGAAAGGGGCCTTTTCCTTTAGGTTCGACTGAAAAACAATACAAATACTTTTTGATAAATATTTATACTAGGTAAGTATAATAAACTAGATTGAGCTAAAATTTGATTTAAATTTAAAAAATATAAAGATATGAAAATATTAAAAGGATTTGAAGAGTACTTCATCTCTAAAATAAAAGCACATTCCGTTACAATTACGACTCTAATTTTACAATCACACTTTGCACTCTTAGAAAAACATAATCCCATCGAGGAGAATAAAACTTTATTGAATTGTGTTTAACAAAAGAAAATCCACCACCCCCTGGAAAATCGCAACTCATTGTCGAAGCCTGCTGCACGTGACATTGATCTCTGATCAGCTTTCCCCGGTTTTTTTTCTGCTCGCTCTTAACGGGAAAAGGTTGTAAACATTTCCGCACCGGTTGGTTGCCACGAGAGCATGCTGTTGCCAGGTGATTTATGAATGGAGGAGACGAAAGGTTTTTTTTTTCTTCTCTGTCTCGCCCACAATCCCCCCCCCCCCAGCTGTCGGCGCGGTTGTGTTGTGCCGTGTATTATTAAGTCCGTACACGGACGGCCGTTCCGCAAAGAGATGATAATTGAAAACGACTCAAACCATTCGCACCACAAACCTGTTGCTTCGATTTGTTCCTGTTGGGTGTTACACATGTGGTTGGTTTTACTGCATGCTCGGATCTTCCGATGGCAGTTTACACGTATGTACCGTCGGTACTAAAGTAATGGAGTGCGTTTTATGGTTTCCTGTAGTACAGATTGTAATTATGTGACTTCACAAGCATCTAGCAGTGCCAAACATACACCATAGAACATAGAAAAGTATTAATAAAAAAATAAAACTTAATATGACACGTATTTTACTAGCGTTTGTATTTTATACATCACAAATACAAATTTTGTATGCTTTATTTTTACAAAAATTTACATAAAAATTTCCTGTGATACAAAATACTCCAAAAACTGAGTGATGGGCATTTTGTCTGTCATATAAACCTGATGCACGCTACCTTCAGAAAATTAGGTGAGGGAGGATCATTGAAGGAACGCTTATTAAGTTTGCATTACGTTCCGGGTATGAAATGGAGAGAGTTTCCTAGAAGAAGTGTCAAATATAGCTCTGGCTCTCTCAAGCTCCCACCTAGCGCCTCCATGCAGATCTAAGTCAAATGATGACGGTCGATGGCCTTACCCGGAAATGCTTCATGTACTTACTGGAGCAGCTAAGCTAGGAGGTGCGAACTAGAGCGCTTGTTCTCCAGGTGAGGGGTGGCTCACACAGCGTCTGTCCGGGACGGACGACTGAATATGAAATGCTGTATCCGGCAAGTTATACCCAAGATGGCAGACCCATCAGCGGGATGTAGGTATCGCGACTCCGGTGAGGTAGTATACCGAAAAACTCAATTACCACGAATAACGGAGAAATAAATTCATGACAGAACAATCGGTATAGGACACGGCAAGGGACAAGGAAACGATTAAGGAATAATGATTGGAAACCTGGTACCTGGAATGGTCGACATCTCCATGAACCGGCACGGGCTGGCTTGTTTGCTCGAGAGCTGCATCAACTCGGAGTATTCAGGCTGGTATTCAGGAAGTTCTGTGGTCAAATTCCGGAGAAAGGGAGTTCCGTGCAGTAGACCCTATTGCAGGCACTTCTTTCAAGTACCACATCTACTACAGTGGCGGCAAAAAAGCAGAACATGGATTCGGTTTCATAGTGTTGGGAAAAGCAAAAGCAACGAGTTATCCGGCGGAGGCCCGTAGATGACCGTATATGCGTGTTGATGATTAAGGGCAAATTCTTCAACTACAGTATAATCAAATTATACGCACCGGCAAATGATAAATCCGATGATGCTAAGGACAAGTTTAACGACAGGCTTGAGAGGACCTATGGAGAGTGCCCAAAACACGACGTGAAAATTATCATCGGAGATGCAAATGCGCAGATCGGGAGGAAGTAATTCTTCCGTCCAGCCATTGGAAGACATAGCCTTCATCTGTCGACCAATGATAACGGTCTGAGGCTCATAAATTTTGCCGCGGCCAGAGGAATGGCCATGTGTAGCACCTACTTTACACGTTTGAATATTCGGAAACACACCTGGAGTCATCCAAATGGAAACTTTAGCTCTCAGATCGATCATGTCTTGATTGACGGTCGACACTTTTCGGGTGTTATCGATGTACGGTCTTTTCGGGGACCAAATATCGACTCTGACCACTATCTCGTAGTGAGTAAGATTCGTGCAAGGCTGTCGAACACGGCGAAAGCTCGCACTGAGAGGACGCTGCGTTTCAACATCCAGCGGTTAACGGTAGATGGCGTAGCAGTGAAGTACGCCAGGAAGCTTGACCGACGAATCGCAGAAAACAGTAGGTAGAATGAGAAGATATAAATGGGCTATGGAGGAACATCCATGGTGCCATCTAAACAGCTGCGAGAGAGGTGGTAGGCACGACGCGTGGAAGACAGCGTGACAGATGAAAAGAACCAGGCCAAGAGTGCTCACATTGCGGCAACGCGTCAAAACAAAGAGAGGTACAGAGAGACTAGAGCTGCGGAAAAAAGAATCCATCGTCTAAAGAAACACGAGTACGAGGAGCACGTGCTCGCCGGCGCAGAGGGGTGATACACCAGCAACGACACACGGAGTTTCTAGAAAACAGTGAGATGCAGGAATTTTGCCATGCCTGTGATGTGCAATGATAGTGCTGGCAACCTGCTTACCGACAAAACGGCGGTAGCAGCCAGGTTGAAGGAGCGCTTCCAGACACTGTTGAATGGAGAGGTAAACGCGAAGATTAGCAGGAACACGATAGGAATTGTAAACGATGGTCAACCTGTGGAGCCACCAACACAGGAGGAAGGTAAAAAGGCAATCAGTGAGTTGAAAAACGGTAAGGCTGCTGGGAAGGACGGTATCCCGGCCCAACTTCTAAAAGCGGAGAGCGAGCGGCTGTACGAAACAATCCACCGGATCATTGTCAGGATCTGGGAGGAAGAACAAATGCCGGAGGAGTGGTTGGATGGCCTCATTTGCCCAATTTTCAAAAAGGGACATCGAATGGAGTGTAAAAATTTACGAGGAATTACATTTCTCGATTCTGCCTACAAGGTGCTTTCCCGAATCCTGTTCTGCAGACTGAGACCGTTAGCGGAGTCCTTCGTCGGCGAGTACCAAACTGGTTTTCGTGAAGGTCGCTCCACGACGGATCAGATGTTTACCCTGAGTCAGTTGCTAGACAAGTTCCGGAAGTACAACTTGCAGACACACCATCTGTTTGTGAACTTTAAAGCGGCGTACGATTCAGTCAACCGAAATGAGCTGTGGCAGATAATGCTAGAACATGGTTTTCCGACGAAACTAGTTACACTGATTCGTGCGACGCTGGATGGATCCAAATCATGCGTTAAAATAGCGGGTGAGACCTCAGCTGCTTTTGTGACGTTGGATGAATTGAAGCAAGGGGATGCACTCTCTAACCTGCTATTCAACATTGCCTCCGAAGAGCAAACGTGGAAAGGAATTGAGCTATCATCACAAAATCTCACATGCTTCTCGGTTTTGCGGATGACGTCGATATCATCGGTAGTGGAAGAGGCCTTCAGGCCTTTAAAAGGGAAAGGGTGAGATTGGGACTTACCATTAACACCGCCAAAACGAAATACATGGTTGCTGGTAGGGAACGTGGGAGCCCAAGTGGTGCCGAGGTAGAGTTAGATGGGGAACGATATGAAGTAGTGGAGGAATTTATATACCTTGGTACAGTCGTGACATGTGACAACGATGTAAGCCGCGAAGTGAAACGACGAGTTGCAGCCGCGAATCGGGCTTTCTACGGATTACGTAGCCAGCTGAAGTCCCGTTGGTTCCAAATTCGCACAAAATTCCGCTCTACAGAACACTAATCCTCCCGGTGGCCCTTTACGGACACGAATCATGGACGCTAAAGGACGACGAGCGCTTGGGGTTTTTGAGCGTAAAATTCTGCGATCTATATCTGGTGGCAAAATGGACATGGAGCTGTACCAAGCATACAAATATGCTGATATGGTGAAGGTAGTGCAATGTGGCAGGCTGCGGTAGGCTGGACACGTGGCCAGAATGCCCGACGAAAGAGTAGCCAAAACTATTTGGCTATGGAGGACCATAATTCGTTCGGCGCAGGATCGGTAACGGACCGTTGCCACTAAAGTAAAGTAAGTAAGTACGTTACTTTTTACATAAGGTGGGAGATCCGCGGATCGAATCCCTTTGATTTCATTACTTTCTTCTACCGTTCTCTCCATCTAGTGGAATAGAGGAATCAAGACTATTGTTATAAAACTTCAAGGTATACAGCCCTAAGGGTTGTACGAAAGGGTAACGTAGGACTATATCAGATCATCAGATCAAAGACTAATGTAAACTGCGTTTCTGGCATATGTATGTTTATAAGAATCTGTGAGTACCATTGTTTAAGTGAATGTTTAAAAGAGAAGAGCGAAATATTCAGATTCAATTCTTTATTTAATGCAATGGTGGCTTTGAAAATACGTGGACGGGGGTTCATAAGTACAATGCCTGCAACCTTTGAGACATAGCAATTTCTTTTAAAAATCACTTGTGTGCATCATAAAGGTTGAAACGGTAATGAATTATCCCCCTACCACAGGGGTGAGGGGTCTCAAAGCATATATAAATTCTTGCCTCCAAAAAACCCCACACGCCAAATTTGGTGCCATTTGCTTAGTTTTGATTAGTTCTCGAGTTATAAAGAAATTTGTATTTCATTTGTATGGGATCTCCCCTCTTTAAGAAAGCAAAGCTTCTAATTCTAAGACGGATGGGTCTCATTATGCCATAGAAAAAATTCATGCCCTCTAATACCCCCACATGCCAAATTTGGTTTCATTTGCTAGTTTAGTTCTAGAGTTATGAGGAAATTTGTATTTCATTTGTATGGGCCCCCCTTCTTAAAAGAAGAAGGAGTCTCAGTACACCATAGAAAAACATCTTACCTCCAAAAACCCTCACAAGCCAATTTTGGTTTTTTGCTCGAATTGTTCTCGAGTTATAAGGAAATTTCAATATTATTTGTATGGGTCCCCCCCCCTCTAAAGAGAGGAGGGGTCTTAATTTACCATAGAAATAATTGTTGCCTTCTGAAACCCCTACATTCCAAATTTGGTTCTATTTGCTTGATTAGTTCTAGAGTTTTGATGAAATTCGTATTTCATTTGTACGGGAGCCCCCCCCCCCTCTTAGAAGGAGAAGAGGTCTCAGTACACCGTAAAAAATTAATCCTGCCTTCTGAAACCCCCACATGCCAAATTTGGTTCCATTTGCCTGATTAGTTCTCGAGTTTTGAGGAAATTTGTGATTCATTTGTATAGCAGCCCCCCCCCCCTCTTACGCCCCCCTAAAATTGCTCTCTTACTCACATAAAAAATGCTGGTCATTTTATCTATCCAACGACATATAGATTGTTCAGTTTCGTTCAGTAGTTTAGTAGTTATTAGCATTTGAAATCTTTCATTCAAACGTTACACTTCTATTTTCGTTTTCGCAAAGTGCTACCCAGTCCCAGTATAGTAAACAAAGACGTAGTCCTACGTCAAAAACATAAAAATAAAAAATATAAAACAAAGGCCTCATTATGAAGGTCAAGTCAACAAAACATGAGGTTGGTCTATCTAAGTACTGCGACGAGGTCGAATTTGGCCAAGCATCATCGACGAGCGCAAGGTGTGTTAAAATAGGTGATCTAGTTTTCACAGTTTGTAGAACAGGAGTGCGCGGAACGACTGGTTAGCAACCATCGACGTTGTTTATACATTCAACAGTTTCCGCTTTGAAAATTTCGGTGATCGTCAAGGGTAACCCAGCGGGGGTGAAAAACAAATTTGAACATCAGAAAACCTCTCTTGACTAACCTTGGACGAGCGTGGGACCAGTTGACCACGATCGTGTAGAGGAAAAAAACCGTGAAGGATGAGAGATCGTGAGAAATTAGATCGGGGGAAAGACGGGTGATTGGGTGATGGCCAATCAATCCTCGAATGAGCAGGTTGAGAATCATGGGCCGGTTTTTTACTATAAGCATCATCAAGGTGTACAGTCCTTATTTCAGAAGCACGGATGAAGACAAGGACGAATTCTATGTGCAGTTGGAGCGTGAATACGACCGCTGCCAAAAACATGATATCAAGGTCGTCATTGGGGATATCAATGCTCAGGTCGGTCAGGAGGAGGGGTACAAACTGGCGATTGGTGAGCTTAATGTATACCCGGCGACCCAAACGGACCCAAAGACTTATTGACTCTGCCATCTCCAGAACATGGCCGTTCGTAATACTTCCAGCGTAGACTCCACAAGCGTACACAAGTACACTCAGAGGTTACCAAACCAAACAGAATCATAGTTCGGCCACGTTTTGATCATCTGTAGGCACTTCTCAGGGTGAAGCCCCTCTCGAGGACTGTTGGAACACCACTAAAACAGCCATTAACTGTGTAGTGGAGAGCTCGATCGAGCACGCGGTGCAGAATCAGCGGAACGACTAGTTTGGCGATGAATGTAACGGGTGGCAACTAAAATTTTGGAATTTTTTCGCGGCCCCTATGCTCAACAACAAACGAGTTCAGCGAGAAATGAGAGTATGTATGTGTTAGCTCTCTCTCTCTCTCTCTCTCTCTCTCTCTCTCTCTCTCTCTCTCATCTTTTTGTTAACTTCCTCTTTTGTTAACTTTTTGTTAACTGTAAACTGTAAACTGCAACAGAAAGCTCAGCAAAAAGTATACAGTACAATATTTAAAAAGCAAATATGTTGCGGCTTCGACTGTATACTATATCCTAAGATGCCCAACAACTATTCGCAAGCAAGGTAGTGGAAGACCAGCCAAAATTATGAACGCAGAAGGACATCGTTCTCTTTCTCGTTTCTTCAACAACAAGCCCTCTGGTTTGGCTATCAATTAAGGTGCACCAGACGAATGTTTGAAGAAAATTTTGATCCCGTTCCTACAAAAAATCATGCAGATGAACAATACGCGTTTTGGCCGGATAGAGCATCATCGCATTACGCCAAAAAGCACAATCGTTCCTGAATACTCATTCGATCCCATTTTTACCCAAAAACCACGACCCGAAAAATCTGTCTCAGTGCGCCTAATCGAAGATTTCTTCGGGATTTTAAGTCCCGTGGTGTACAAAAATAGCTAGAGAGCCACGAATTGCAAACAGTTGATTGGTAGATCAAGAGATGCATTCGCAAAGTTGACATGACGGCCGTACAACGCTCCTGTTTCGACGTCGAACGAAAGCTTCACCGAACAGCCGATTAAGGACCGTTTTCAAATGTACACTAATTTATTTTCAACAATGGATAATGTATCTTCAATTTCGGTAAATCAGATCTTCTGCATGTATCTTTGTCTTTTTTTGACAGCTCGAGAAAAAAAATCCAAAATTTTAGTTGCCACCCGTTAGGAAGGTGATGGATCAAGAGAATGCTGCGCGGGCGGTCAAGATGCTCAGTGTCACACATCAGAGCGTGGAAAGAGACAGACAGAAGAAGATGTAGCGAGCCTAAATCTTCCGGAAGAAAATGCGCTACCTGGAAGAGCAGAAGTATATGGAGTTCGAAAGGCTGCACCGTTCTCAGGAAACGCAAAAGTTCTACCAGAAACTGAACGAATCCCGCAAAGGCTTTGTGCCGCGAACCGAAATGCCGAGTCGGGATAAGAATGGCAGTATTTCGACGAACGATCGTGAGGTGACCGAAAGGTAGAAGCAGCACTTCGATCAACACCTGAATGGCGCCCAGGCGGAGAACCATGGTGGTGGAGAAAGCAATTTCGATGGTGCGGCGAAAGGAGAAACGGTACCAGCTTTAACGATAGGCGAACAATAAATCGGCTGGGAACGAAGGCATCGGGGCGGAACTTATTAAAATGGAACTAGAAAAGCTGGTTGTTAAAATTAGAGATACAGAACAGCTATCGGAGGAGTAGAGAGATGGGGCTGTCTATCCGATCTACAAGAACGGCAACAAGTTTGACTGTGAGAACTATCATGCGGACACCGTTCTCACTGCCGCATACAAGGTGCTGTCTGCTGTCCCAAATCATTTTCCGCCATCACCAATTGCGAACAGATTTGTGCGAATTTATCAAGCCGAATTCGTTGGACGGTCAAAACGAATGAAATATTTACACTGCGGCAGATCCTCCAAAAAGGCGGTGAATACAGTTACAGATTGCCCACGCACCATTTATTCGTTGACTTCAAAGCTGCATACGGTACCATTGACCGAAAAGAGCAATGGAAAATCGTGGACGAGTACGGCTTCTCGGGAAGCTAATCAAACTGATTTAATCTACGATGGATGTTACACAGTACTGTGTTCGTATTTAGGGTGGATTGTCGAGATCATTCGAATCGCACAGATATCTTTCATGCCTGCTGTTTAACATAGTGCTACAAGCCTACAAGGTCTTATGAACCGAGCGGATATCTTCAACAAATCGGATCTTCACCAAATCCAGTCAAATCGTCTGCTTTGTTGATGACATGGATATTATCGGCAGAATGCTAACCGCAGGAACTGAGGTCGCCCGACGCCGCTTGGGAAGAGTGTAACGATCGACGGCGATGAGTTTGAACTAACTGACGAATTAATCTATTTTGGCGTACTAGTAACGGCAAACACTGACACCAGCCGTGAGATTCGGTGGCGTATTGTCAACGGAAGTTGCGCCTACCATGGGCTTCACAAGTAATTGCGGTCGAACAGACTACGCCCCCGTACAAATTGTATCCTGTATACGAGACGCTCATCAGATTGGTTGTTCTCTACGGGCATGAAACGTGGACAATGCTCCAGGTGAACCTCGGAGTCTTGCTCGGTGCTCGGAGTTTTCAAAAGACAAGTGTTTAGAATGATCTTCGGCGCAGTACAGAAGAACGGAGTATGAAGACGGAGGATGCACCATCAACTCGCACAGCTCTATGGCGAACCCATAGCATTCAAAGGTGGCTAAACCTGGACGGATACGATGGACGGGGCATGTTGCAAGAATGCCGGCAACTAACTACCCTGAAACGACGTATTCAAGGCTGTCGATATAAAAAACGTTAGTTAAACCAACAGTCCTTTACGGGTTTGAACCTGTAACTTTGCTTATGGAAGACGTAGGGTATTGTCGTTGTCGACGGGCCACTGTTATGGTCGGGCCATCACGATTTTACAGTTTTAGTAACTCATGATATCTAAAATACAACCATTGTAAAACTGCTTAAAGTGATAGCTAACTTTTCACAATATTGTGAGTTTCAATCGTGTATTCAAAACACACATACTGAATTCAGTGACTAAATCTTACAAAAAAAGTTTTCCAGGCGCAATGAACTTTTCTTCAAGAAATGATTCATGAAATGCAATTATCAAGATAAATTTTGAAAATGTATAAAGTGTGTTGTGCTGCACACGAAGACTATAAAAAAAATCCCCTCCAGTAAAGTGTTTGGGAAGGCTAAGGTGAAATACTAGAAAAGCGCTATTTGTAAAGGTCGGGCCACTTGAGTAGTCATGGTTGGGCCACCATAACTTTAAGCGCAGAAGCGCAATAATCGTCAGAGAATGTCAGTCACATAAAATGTGATGAAATAAAACAAAATTAATACGATAAAAACCTAGATTTTTGTTATTTTTTTTTTCATTGTAGTTGTACACTTCGGAAAAGGCGATTGTAGCAACATACAAGTTCTCCAAAATTTCGCAAAAATGTAATTAAAGATAGGGTACTTGTACCTATATGAGCCGTGGTTCTCGGAATTCATTCTTTTCATGTCTCTATATAGAATTTCAATACGTATGTCTTAGATTTTCTGCTGTGGCCCAACCTGTACAACATGGCCCGACTATGACAAAATTTTTTGTCTTCACGTAAATGCCAATAACTTTTTTATTTTTCAAGCAACCAGTTCAAAACTTTCCAGGAATATACCTTATTCTTAGACCTTTGCAACGATGTATTTAGATTTCCAAAATTCTTTTTGAAATGAAAGTTATGGGCGAATTCCAAAACGTGGCCCAACCACGACGACACTCCCCTATATGTATTTGTCATATTTGGTCAAAAGTTATTGCGGATAGTGGGACAGAAAAATAGATTTAAGCACTCCAAGGGAGCCAGCCACATCGTGAGGATGCCGAACGACAGTCCGGTGTAATACGTTCTATACGTGGGTCGAATGATTTTATAACCATTACTGCTTACAACAAAATGTAAAATATGCGGCCTTATCTTTTATATTTTAGAATTCCCCAAAGTATTTACGCTAGACCAGATGTTCGAGTCATCACGAGTAGTCAAACCTCAACCACCGGATGGTTTCCCACAGCTTGGCCATCACACGGCTTGAGTTGAACAGATGAGGCAGATGAGCGACACCAAAATACAGAAGAAACATTGTTGCATTGTATTACTACTAAGAAGAAAGCACGAAGTCACTGTGAGAATTTCAGATGCAAGAAATCATAATTAAACCAAAGTTTCGTCTATTACAAGAGCGAATCATTCTGATAAGAAAACGATGCTCTGTCTTTGGGGGGCTATTTAAGCCTGATGCAATGTTTAGTAACGAATGCTACCAATAATAGTTGACCGATTTAAATCTTGCACTGCTTACAAGATGAACAAATATCTAAATAGGCAACACCATATGATAATTTTTCTTCATGATTATGACAATGCTCCATCATCTATCTAAGGCAAAAACCATTCGCAGCACGTTTAAAGCATTCAGCTGAAAATTTCAGGTAAGAATTGTGATGTCTGAAGAAAAATTCTTACCTGGTTTGTTTGCATCTATACTATTACAGAACAGCTGAGCAGCACAACGGTTACCCAGCTTACAGAAAAAAGATGTTTTAAATAATTTTTTATTATTTCCGATTTTGAAGACCGAGTAATTTGATAACATTGAGAGATTTGGTAACTTTGTGAAATAGATCGATTGCAAAATTAAGTTATTTTTTCATCAATTGCTATGGAGTACCACATTTATCTATCACACTCTTTAGTAGTACAAAATGTTTCCTTCTATTTCCTTTCCATAGAAGATTCATCTACTTCCTTTCCTTAGAAGAGTATACAAGCTAAATGAGCCAACACAGAAGTGTGCACGTCGCGACGTGGTTTCCAAGCCACATGAATGTTGATACCTGATAGCGGCAGCTGCTAATTAAACATATGCGTGCTACTCCCACTTAAATTTCAAACGATAGCGTTTTTTTAAATCCATGATCACACTCGTCACAACCTTCTTTCTTCTTCCGTGTGTGGGAGTATCTGGAATAAAGTAATTAAACTAACTTTACTCAATTCCGCTAATCACCGGTTGAATTTTGACCTATTTGGATGAACCTCTAGATTTCAGTTTTTAATCTACTTTCTTAATCTAAAGTAAAATTCACACATTTTTGTTGTCAATCAACTGATCAACCGAATCATTCACTAAACCCATGCCATAGAATCCCAGTACGGCCACCAGCTTTCCGTTTCCTTGGAAATGCGACACTTGGTTGCAAACGAAAAACGGTCAATCTGTCTGGCCCCGTGATGTCTTAGGGGTCCCGATTTTTTCCGACGGCCTGTCAAACAGTCAATTAACTTTCCTCCCTGCAAACGCCGCTCGCCGAAACAACAACGCTATGTGGCAAACCAACTGTTCGGGCTAATTTTACTTTGGCGACTTGGAGGAGGTGGTGCGTTCCAATAACAAAAACTCGACACACTTGCAGTTTAGGAACTAGCGGAACATGACAGCCGTACGGATGATGAATTTTCGCTACATTCGATGGTCTTTCGTTGAAGGTTGTCAGCCACCGGTTGAACTTTAAGCAAATTGCAACGACCGGTCGATGCATCGTCGATCAACCGCATGAATGACGATATTTGAAGCACACCTCAATGTTGGAAGAAACACTTACGATTTTGCTACAGAGTTGAACAGATACGACAATTTATCTCGCACGCGCAATCGCGATCCTCTTTTTCGCGACGAAAAGTGTGACACCACCCGTCGGGCGCGGCGCTGGCAATCGAACTGGCAGAGTGAAAGCTGATTTCCACTGTGCTCCGGCTGCTGTGTGGCGGCTGGCAAGTGTGAGAAAAACAAAAGTCTACGAGAATCTATACCTATCGTGTCGCCGTCGTCGTTCAGCACATCTTGCTTGCCATTGCCATGTGTTTGCAGCCGTTCTGTGCTGCTCGGCGCGAGCCGCGGATTCTTTCGCCAGCCAGCCGGTAAATAAAATTAAGGCAAGAAAAGTTGTTTTTTCCGACACTCTAGTGTGCTCGGTATGCATATTGACGAGAAAGAAAATTAATCCGTTTTGCTGATTAGAAGCTCGGTAGTTTTGATATATGAGAAATATTTTAAACACATATTTTATTTTGCATGAATTTTTGTCGTGCAGCAACGACTGTATCTTTACAACTTGCCAAGAGCTCAGATAAAACAAAAATTTGTTGGCACTGCAAGTGTCGTTGATCGAACATTGCGGTGTGATGTTCTGTTCTTTACTTAGATTTTATGGGGCGCAATGCTATTTTCAGAGAGAAGGAGAGAAAAATAACTAGTGTAACAAGTGCTACGATAAGTTGACAATTTGTTTAGTTCCTTCGGTAGATTACACTCAACGTGATCTGAGGAGATGAAAAGGCAAAATATTTGGCGAGCAGCAAAAGGTACGATGTGTGTCAGCATAATTAAATTTGTGATGTGAATGAAGAAAGTATACTTTAGAAGCAATAATGCATAATTGCAGCGGAACCAAATGATTCATTTATTTATTCCTTTGAATTTCACAGATGTTTCGAAGCCATAGAGTCTATGGTTACATGCATTCACATGCGCTCATTATTTGGCACATCAATACAGAACTATTTTTAACGACAATAGCGCACGCTTCGGACAAAAAATAATTATGGTTAAACAAATTTTGATTTAGATTTTTTGGCACATTTTGCAACGATTCGACGAGCATCGAGCTCAACTGTGGTGGATGTGTTTATGTGAGCCAACCCAAAGTTATTTTGACTATGGGTAGTTGGAGATGATACATGATTATATGGTCATTAATGTTTTCACGCTGTATTAATCGTCATATGTTCGACTACCGTCTGAGAGCGATTTGTCAAACCTCCCGGAGGTCTTCAGGAGTAGTCACGAAAACCATTCCGCTTGCCAGAACTACCGCTGATCGCCTCAAAAATGTTATTAGAAATATGTATTATACCTACTTCTCTCGCGGCCTACAAACCTTTTGGTAGACGCAAGTGACAAGTTGTCCTAAACTCGGCATGTCCACAAAAATTGCAGGTCATTAAAATGTGGTTCGTTCTTATCAGCGATAAAAATACCCCAATCTGTTCTGTTAAACCAAGGAACTATCATATTCTTCGTGTAACGTAGACTCCGATCTTGAAGAGATCCGGCGAAAAATCGGTCAGCTAAAGAGTAATAGAGCCGTCTGAAAGTTCCAACTTTACACGGACTTGGAATTACGATGAACTACCGGAGAAGTGGATGGAAGGTGTAATTCCCATCTACAAAAAGGGCGATCGGCTAAATTGTTGTAATTACCGCGGCATTATGCTGGTCAACGCCACCTACAAGGTGCACTCTCAGATTTTGTTACATCGTCTATCCTCAATAGCAAGCAAATTCGTAGGGCAGTACCAGCCGAGCTTTGTGAGGGCCCTTGCTACTACGGATCAAATTTTTACTCTCCGTCAAATGTCAAGAACTGTCGAGAGTACAACGTGCCCACGCATCACATTTTCGTGAATTGCAGGGCAGCATACGATACAATTGAGCGCGAACAGCTAATGCAGTTAATGCACGAAAGCGGGTTTCCTGACAAACTGACGCAGCTCATCAAAGCTACTCTGCTACAAAGCGAGTGACTATCCTGTATGTTATTTAACATCACTATTGAAGGTATAATCCGGCGAGCGGGCATTGAAAGAGAAAACAACATTTGCCTCTCAAGGACAGTGACTATTCAAGGCGATGAACTGAAAGTGGTTGATCAGTTCGTATATTTGGGATCTCTGGTCACTGCCAACTGCCGATACAAATGCGCAGGTCGGGCGCGAATAGTTCTGACGTTCCGTTATTGGTAGAGAAAGCTTACATCCTACCACAATCGACAACGACCTGATTCTAATCAACTTCGCTGCAGCTAGAGGAATGGTTATCTGTAGTACCTATTATTGCACGATGGAACATTCGGAAGCTCACCTGGGAGCATCCTAATCGCCAGGCCTGCTCTCAGATCGACCACGTTCTGGTTGATGGCCACGACTTTTCTGATGTCGCAGACGCGCGATCCTTCTGGGGTCCAAACGTTGACTCGGACCACTATCTTGTAGTAAGAAAGATCCGCGCCCGGTTGTGCAATGCAGTCAAATCGAAACCAGCGAGGAAGATACGACTGAACATTCGGCGGTTATCAGCAGAAAGAGTTGCTGCCGAGTTCTCTCGGAAGACTGATGAACGGACGACTTGCAGAGAACCTGAACGAACAGCATGAGAAGTGTTGGGTACTACTGCTGCAGCCACTTCCAGTGAGACGTTTGACGCAGAGTGCCTGCGAGTGACCGATGAGAAGAATCGAGGCAGAAGTCACATATTGGGTGCAACGGTGACACACCAGAGCAGTAAGAGATACCGAGATGCTAGAGCTGCCGAAAAGAGACTTCACTGTCGTAAGAAACGCCAGCACTGGGATCGCGTTCTTGCGGAGGTGGAGAATTCTTTCGAGAGGCACGTTACGAGAAGCTTCTTCAATACGATCAATGAAATCAGGAGCTGAACCGTGTCAACTCCTATTATGTGCAACGACAAAGAGGGGAACCGGATAACCGAAGGATAAGAGGTGGTAAGGCGTTGGAAACAGCATTTCGATGCATTGTTGAATGGTGAACAAGATGGAGCGGTTCACAAAATTAGGATAACGATTGACAATGATGGACAAGCTGTGGCTTTATCAACTCTGGATGAGGTTGGGAACATAGCAAGGGAGCTGAAAAACGGCAAAGCAGCTGGAAAGGATAGCATCCCTGCTGAAATTTTGAAAGCTGGGAGTGAACGGTTGTATTGTGCAATCCATCAGGTTATACTAAAAGTATGGAACTAAGCAGGAACTACCTTCGGACTAGTTGGAAGGTCTCATATGCCCTATTTACAAAAAGAGTCATCGATTCGAATGCAGCATTTATAGATGCATTACTCTCCTCAATTCTGCATACAAAATTCTATTCCGCATTCTGTTTCTCAGACTGAGCCCGTTGCTGGTAGGGTTGGGATACCGGGAGTACCGGAACCGGGAATACCGCTCCACGACGGACCAAATGTTCACTGTGCGATAAATTCTGGATAAATTCCGTAAATTCAACTTGCAGACTCACCATTTGTTTATAGCCTTTAAGGCGGCCTACGATTCAATTAAACGAAATGAGCTGTGGCAGATTATGCTTGATTATGGTTTTCCAACAAAAAACTGATCAGGCTGATACGTGCTACCCTTGGTGATTCAAAATCAAGCGTCAGGATATCGGGCTAGATATCGGACTCGTTTGCGACGTTGGATAGCTTGAAGTAAGGTGATGGACTATCAAATTTGCTGTTCAACGTTACATTGGTAGGTGCTATTTGAAGGGTAGACGTGCAGAGAAGCGGTACAATTATTACGAAATTTCATGTGCTCCTGGGGTTTGCGTACGACATCGATATCATCGGTGTTAACCGTAGAACTGTGGAAGAAGCGTACACGCATCTTAGAGAGGAAGCTGCGAGGATAGCGCTTACCATAAATTCTACCAAAACATAGTGTATGGTGGCTGTGAGTCGTGAAATAAAAACGCGGATAGCGGCTGCCAACAGGGCCTTCCATGGATTACAAAGCCAGCTGAGAGCCGGTAGTCTGCAAATCCATACAAAACTCGCACTCTCTAAGACTTTAATTCTCCTGGTGGTACTCTATGGCCACGAAGCGTAGACGTCGAAAGAGAGTCGACGTGGATGCTAGAGCAGCGGGTATTAGGCGCAGCTGAAGAGCGACAGCCTAAGACCGAGAAACGTGGTAATTTATCCGGAATTCGGCATGGATTGTCGCCCAAAAAGTAAAGTAAGTAAGGTCACTGCCGAAATTAATACGAACAAGGAGATTCAACGGCGCATTCATGCTAGAAGTCAAGTCTGCTTTTCCCATCGCAAGATGCTTCGATCGAGGAGCATACGCTGCCGCACAAACTGATGTACAAAACGCTAATCAAACCGGAAGTGCTCTGCGGATTTTGTTTTGTATGCCAGAAGGGCACTGGGTTCAAAAATGCCACTGCAACAGTCACGAAGATTGTCTTTTGCAGCTGGCCCCGATTGCTGTACACAGTTTACGGATTGCGGATTACGGATTGATGGAGTTGAGCTAGGTTGTAAGACTGTGCCCCAACTAGGTATTACATGGTTAATAAAATCAACTACCTTCTTGGGATGAAGTTTCCATACTGAGTATGGAGTTAATAGGTAGCTTCCGAAGAAGCTGAACCTGGAAGACGCAAGAGCTCCACAGGACCAGAGTAAGTGCGCTGAACTTTCTAGTTCTAAATTGCAAAAGCGGCAAATGTCGGTTAAGACCTTGCCAATTCTCTTTAAATAGTAAAGAGTGGGACAATGTCCGGTGAGGAGTCCCGTGATTGTGCGCAGTTCCTTACGCGTTAAGGTAAGCAGTTTGTTAACTACTGTAGGGTCTGGGTAGATAAACCGTTTAGCTTATCTACAGCCCTGCGCTTTATACCAACTGGATGCTATCCCTGAATGCTATGCTGGATTTCCCAGGTCAGTAATTCGCTTTTGACAGCGGATATGGAGGTGCCCAGAAGCGGTTCGGGGCCAATGAACTGATGAGCAGATCCTTGTCTCGCTAGGTTGTCGGCAAGCTCATTGGCCTCGATTCCGCAGTATCCAGGCACCCAGAATAATGAAACTTTGATCTGGCGGGAGGGCTCCCTCAAGGTTGTGCTGCACTCCCAAACTAATTTGGATGGAACCGGATGGAAGAACAGGCCCTCCATTGCTCCATACAGCGCGATCAGTAACAATTACACTATACGGAACATCCATGTTAGGCCGTGCCTCCATACAGTCAGAGATTGTCGTTACGAGTTCGGTTTCCTTCTTCACATGAAGATGTAAAGGTTGCAAGCATAACATTGCCTCCATGGCTGCAGTTGGTGTAGTGCGCATGGCGCTGGTCACTGACAAACATGCTAGGCGTTGAACTTTGTTTAGCTTGGCCTGCGCTGTCACCTCATTCACCTTTGGCCACCATACAAGAACGGCATAAGTTAGCCTAGGCCGTGCAATAGTAGTATATGACCAAAGGGATAGCTGAGGTTTTATTCCCCAGGTTTTGCCAAACAGTGAACTGCATGTCCAGATGGCTGTAGTTGCTTTCTTGATAGCATAGCCTACGTTTAACTTCATTGTTGAAGCTTAGTCTGATTCCATTCAGAGTAGGAGGAGTAAGAGTATGTCTCCTCCGCCTAGTAAATGGTATCACGACTGTTTTGGAGGGGTTTATTTCAAGCCCCTCTCGTAGGCACCATGAGATAGTGGAGTTTAGAGCTCTTTGCATACGACTCGACAGCACTGCGTCAAATTTACCTCTGACAATGAGTACCAAGTCGTCGGCGTACGCAATGACATCAAAGCCATGCTGTGATAGCTTGTGCAAGAGTGCGTCGATCGGCAGTGACCAAAGCAAGGGGGAGAGAACTGCTCCTTGAGGACATCCTTTGATCGACGTATCTCCCAATGAGACTGTGATTTCCCTGCTTGACAGCATTGCTTGAATCCAGCTCACTGTCGGCTGATCAGTTCCTTTATTAAGGAGAGTCGTGTTAATTGAGGCGATGAACGTGTTATCGAAAGCACTTTCAATGTCAAGAAAAGCACAGAGTGCTGTCTCTTGGTATTGAAGCGACTTCTCAATCAGTGTCACTAGGCAGTGAAGTGTGGTTTCCGTAGATTTACCGCATTGGTAAGCATGTTGATTGCCATGTTAAGGAGAGTTCTTTAGAAACTCGTTACGGATGTGATTATTCGTGACTTTCTCCATCAACTTGAGAAGCGTTGATGTCAGACTAATAGGTCTGAAAGCTTTTGGCATAGTTTTATTTTTTTTGCCTGCCTGGTATGAACACCACCCTGACCTTCCCCCAGCTTGCCGGGACATGTCCCAACGTAAAGCTGGCACGAAAGAGGTTGATAAGCTCGGACATTACAATCTCGCCCGCTTTTTGTAAGAAGATGGGAAGTATGCCGATCCCGGAGACTTCATTGGTTCAAAGGAGCTGAGTGCCCAATTAATTGAAGCCTCCGCAAACAGTCGGCGCGCAAGTAGAACCGAGTCGCTTGACACATTACGCGACGACTCAACTTGGGCGCCGACGTCGCTTCCAGTGGACACTGTCGAACCAGGGAAATGCGTGTTCATAAGAATCTCCAACGTTTCCCTAGTAGTAACAGTGAGACTGCCATCTTCTTTTTTAAATTGCCCTAGGCCATTATCATGGTCCTTGGCTAACGCTTTTTGGAGTCGTGCCGCTACAGACAGAGTCTGGATGCTTTCGCAAAACTTGACTCTGGGCTTTCTTTTGGCTATGCGAAGCTCTGCGTTGTATTTGGTGAGAGATGCCCTGTAGGCCTCCCAATGAGACGGGATCTTAGCCCTGTTGAATAAACGCCTAGCCTCCCGACGAAGCTTGCTGAGCGATTCATTCCACCAGGGCACATCACGGCAGGAATTCCGAGAGTTTCCCAGATGTTCTCTAAATGAACTCCAGTTGGTTTTCTTCGAATTTCTGCATTGTTCTCTTCTGAGAGAGTTTGCCTCAATATCGAAAACGATATGCCTGTGGTCTGATAAACTTGGTTCGTCAGAGATATGCCAGTTTTTGACCTTCTCAGTATAGAAGTGCTGCACGAAAGTGAGGTCAAGGACCTCATCTCTGATAGCATTAACAAAAGTGGGGACATTCCCTACATTGCATACATAAACATTGTTAGCAGTTCGGTATTCAAATAGGTACTCACCCCTGTTATTTACATCAGTGCTGCCCCAGATCGTGTGGTGGGCGTTGGCATCCCAGCCGATCGGGAACGGCACGTTGATGGCCGTGCAGTACCGCACGAGAGCGGCACCCTCGGATGGCGGTATGTCGTCCTTGTCGCCCGGGAAGTATGTGGACGATTCCCCGTCGTTGTTGGTACTTACAGTTTGACAGCGACGACATCGCGTTGAATGAATTCTGTAATGGGAGAAAATTGTATTTCCTTCGTTAGCAGAATTGCAGATAGAGGTTTGGTCTGCGTGTTATAGTAGATTAACTTACCGTAGTTTCCTAGGCCGAGAATTCTCGTAACGTGAACCCAAGGTTCTTGGATGAAGGCAGCTGTTAGCTGCTGGTTTACGAACCTTCGACCAAGAACACTAGAAGCGCTCTTGGCATGATGAAGATCCGCTTGCACGCAGCGAAGGCTGCCCGCTATGTTACTGGTTTGCCGTTCTTGGCAGAGTCGTTAGACTTAGAACCTGACGGACGGCTGCCAGTGGCGTGAACGCCTTCTTGATTTGCCTACTTCCCTACATCAGAGGGCCTCGAAGGCTGCAGTCGACTGGAGACCGAATTACGGCCGGCGCTTTTCGGTCGATTCTGTTTTTTGCGATTGGTTGATGGTTGATGCAGAGTTCCTTTTCGGGAAACCTTGCGAACCTTTGCAACCGTCGCGGACGTGCGGACATTGGTTAGTGGTTGACGCAGACTCTCCTTACGGGGAACCGTGCGAACCTGCGCTACCGTTGCCGACGTGCCTAGAGCAGGTGGTTGCGAAACTCCCTGGGGAGGTCGCCCCGCACGAACCTTCGCTGCTCCTGGCGCAGAATCCCCTAATCGGCAGTTGGCTCCTCGGCCAACCTGACGCATGCGAGCCTTGCCAAACATATAATTTAGCATGAAGCCCTGTTCGACGGTATTCTACGGACTTTAGACAGTAACTTTATTTACGGAAGAAGTTCGTGCACTTGCCGTATTTGAACGAAAGATGTTGCTACTTTTGGCGGAGTACAAACGTTTAGTGGAGAGTAGCGTAGGCGTATGAACCACGAGTTGCAGGCACTACTTGACGAGATTCCAGAACTTGAGTTAAAGTGTGTTTACTTATTGCGGAGAATCCACCTTCTTAGACGCCCACGCGAAAATTATTAGCGTGATTTTTTTTGCGTTTCTCACACAAGTTTGCAATTTAGCAATTTGAGCTATCAGGTTTTCATCATTGCCTTACTTCTGTTTGCCTCTCTGCTTCACAGGCATATCTTCCATGCATTGGTAAGTACGGGATAATTATTATTTAAATATAAATTTGCGAACGACTCTTAAAATTGCTGCAAGGCACAGTAATGGTGAGGTAGATTTTTCCCGGAAGATCTAACCAGTGCAGGTCGATCGAAGCATCTTACGTTCGAGGAAAACATTAAAATTAGGACCTAAACCTAAACTTGTCAAAGCAGACTTTGTAATCTGAGGGCCGTCCAAATCTCCCATGATCAACCTCGGATTTGGAATTTGCAGGCAAACTTTCTTGAGTTTAGTTCTCAATCCTTGGATCATTTAGCGTGACAGATAAGCACTTGGCACTGATAGTTGAAAGTGAGATGTACGATCTTGGCCGGTACAATGGCCGGAGATCGGTATCTAGTTGAATCATTGAACAGGCTGCATGTCTGTTGTTTTCGGTCATTTCGTGGGGGATTTGTTTCAACCAGTGACGGAGGCGTGCTAATTATGTTACTTTTGGAAAAAAAAAATTATGGGATAATAAACGAATAAAATCAAAAAAATCATTTCAAACTTTTTAATAACACTCTAACAAAAATTCATTTGTTCAAAAAATTCGATTGTTACGTAGATAATATAACATCTGCTTACAGCAACGGAGACGCATTGTAGTTCAACGAATGTATCGATCGGAACACGACACATGAGCCAGTCTGTAAACATTTCCCTTGCCTTTCACTTGTCCACTGCGTTCTCCGTTGGACCAATAGTGCCTCTCCCACAAAGCTGTCGTTCGTCCAGTCTCTTTCCGATCGCCGCCAGTAGTCATAACGGTTAACTATAAATAATACTTCGAAATATCCGATGATCGTGCAAAAACCCATTCGCAACTGCTCACGCCATCGAAGAGTGTGAGATCGGAAAATGTTGGTGAGTATAGGATAAACATGCAGCACCAGAAGCGCAGCACCAGAGACCAGGTGTCCCCATTTTGGCGCCATATGTCTTCGATCGGAAATGTTTCTGTTCGTATTAGTCGGCTCAATTCTCGATTTTCATCCGCGGTTTCGTGGGAAATTTGGTCTGTTCGGACCAGCCAGCCGCGCAGGATGCCTCTTGACTGATCGTCGTTCCCGCAAGAGTTCATTAAATCTGACTTAGACAAACTGCCCGCACGCTAGCGCTGACATCTGCGTGTTGAGTGTAGATCCTGCTTTGAAGCGCGGCAACCGAATGAAAGTCCGTACGATTTTTCCTGCACGACGACCGGCTGCCGTGCTGCTACTGATGCCAGCTAATTTTACTTTTAACCCGATCAGCCGCAAACCGTTCGAAGCAATTAGTCAAACATGATTGCAGCTTTCCCCCGAACGCACTTAAGTCAATTTGGCGTATCTGTCTGTAGTTTTAAGAAGTTCGGGCAATCCGTGCACCCCAGGGCGGAAATGATTAACGACCGTTCATGTTTTATTTCAACGGATGCGAAAGTAGTCTTAGTGGACGGCAAGTATAGAACTATGTAGTAATAGTGCAGGGAGAGATTATCGCATTGGAGTTGTTTGGCATTTCGATCGATGGACCAGATGCGGTTGAAGCTGCTCGTAAGTATAACTTTCTCTGCCAAGTCAGTATTAATCGAGATTTCGGCGGGATGTTCATTTTTTATAACACATATGCAATTTGTTGGATTTAATTGCTGCTGATGCAAGGGAAATTGTAGGCAAGAAATATACAAATAAATACGGAGATTAAAGCATCAAACGTGGGACACTCACAGGAATGACAGACGATACACGATACAACCGCTTTCATACTAACGCGGTCAAAGACAGTTATATAGCAATTTAGTTCGGTACTAAGTTAGAAAAAGTGACCAAAAGCAGATGATTTGAAGAGTGTACTCATTTTATAGAATGATACAGTTTATGATTTCGATTCCGATCCACGTGTGTTACACGGTTTGATTCTGATCAAAGTAAAATTTCTAATTGAAACGGGTCCGATCGATAAGCAGAATCAGAGGCGAATGTTAAATTACGAAAAGAAATTATGCTCGCCAGTGTTCACACTCGTTTGTTTTGCAGCACTCTCTGGATCGGGACACCATCTAAAATTCACACGTATTTATGACAATAAACATTCCCGCAAGCAACAAAAGCGTACCATCACGAGCTGGCGTAAATTGTTCAAATATCATTCGAATGTGCACCACAGCAGAGCACGCTCTAAATTGCTCGATTTGACTGCACTTCGGAGCGGTCCCGGACCTATCAGCTAGTCCGCTAGTTTCCCCTCGAGTCTGCCGAGAGACTCACGGAGAAATAAAATTGTCCACCCTCCCGGCAGACCGAAAGGCGAACAACGTGGGCTGAAGAATTTTTCGAAACGAATCGTGGAATTCCGCTTTTCCCATCATTAAATTAATAATGCTCGACGTGCTGGATGAATAAATTTTTACGTATACAACCAGGTGTTTAGGTAGCATCGTTCCATTCCATGGCTATGGCTATGGAGGCCGGAAAATAAGTGAGGATGCCGACGGCCAACGCGGCGTGTGGACTTTATGGACCAACATTTTTGAACCATGTACAGGTGAATTCATACAACACCCTTGAGGTGACAAGAAAAATTGCACAAATGTCGTCGTCGTCCGTTGGTGGTGCTCACATACCCACATGGCACCAGAAACGGGCTGGCATGCAGGCGGAAAACGTGGGAAAGGAAAATGATGAGCTAAAAACTCGTGGCAAGTCGAAACATAGCTGGTTAGAGAAAAAGACGCAGTAAAACATTGATTTTTCCGAAATGAGTCGTGCTATAATGAACTTTTGGCACTGGCAGAGCAATTTAACAACAGCTGAACGGGCGTACCTGTACCTGTGTGGAAAAGCGATTCGCTCGTGCTGCGATGATTAGCTGGGCAAAATTTGTATATTCAGAAAGGTGTGAGTTTTGACATTAGACGGCATTAAATGGGTAGTGTCACATTTAACGACACTAATTATCTGGACTGACGAAAGATGTTCTGCAATTTGGTGGCATCTGGCGGCAGAGATGTGATTTTGTAAATCTGGTTTCTCTGTGGGCGTACTTGACAGCGCCGATGGTTTTTAGGTGAATCGTTTAACATTATAGATCAGTCAACTCGAGCAAATTTTTTAAATGGTAAATTCGTTACCATAAGCTCCTAATGAGCACACTAATGACATGTATTAGCCTTTTACGTAGTAGGATGTTAACAATGTTTGATAAAAATTTCTTTTTCCATCGTTAATTTACAATCTTTGATGGCGAAGATTGTCATAATGGTAACTATCAAATGGCCAATGTTAAGTCAGACCGGACCAAGTCACAAAGTAAAAAATGTGAGTTTATGACAACAAACGATAAAGGATTTCCCAAACTACATTTTACTCTAATCAGATTACATAAATGTTGCAAACAGCAACAGCAACAGTATGAGCTGATTTTAAACGGTTGATAGCTACAAACACAGAGTAGCAAACTTTGACTACGTTTATCTCGAAACCAGAATTTGACACTTGGTTCGGTCTGGTTTAACACCGACCAAATGGTCAAAGCAATGAACAAAGAAAAAATATAGTGCCTCAAGATATTATTGAAATACATCTAATTCTCTGGTAAATCACTGATGATCAGAGCCGTAGCGTGACATTGTGGCGCCCTTGGCGGAAACCCAATTTGGCGCCCCCTCGTTTCTTAAATCAGTGATCCTTCCAGGTTTACTACTTTTTCGTATTCGCCCCTTATCCAGTACTTAGAGGCACTTAACGTATTTATTGGAAAAATGAATTGATGAATGAATGAAATGACCATGAAAAAAAAAAATACAAAAGATAATTTAATGAAACAAATTTGTTATAAATTCTAGGTTTATTAAGCCTTCTATAAAAATGCTTCGACGCCCTGCCAGGTGGCTTTACAGTTGTTCACTGGAATCTTCGCTATGGCTAATCAAAAGATAGGCGTCGGCATATTTTTCCACTCTTTCGTGGCCTTGGCGATCAGGTCCTTCTCCGTTTTGGCCACGAAATTATTGGAGTAAATGCTCCGTTTTAGCTTGGTCCTAAAATTTATTATTGATCGCAGTTGGGCGACAATGGGAGAGCTGGTGATCCTCGATATAAACTTTACCTTCAGCCGGTTCATCTCTAGTGATCTTTTGGCTTGATGGGCCAAGGCCAGGTTCGGCCAGAAAACCACATTCTTTACGCGATACGTTTTAATGAAGATGGCAGTTTCCGGTAGGTACTCCGTAATGTATCTTTATATCTCCTCTTTCACCGTATACCCTGAACGAAGTAACCGCGGCTTGAACATTCTCTTCTCTTTGATCGTCAGCCACAGGAGAATCTTCTTCGGGAACTTGCGGAAGATATACTTGACGTCATCACGTACCTTCTTGGTGGAGGACGTAAAGTACTCGATCCTTTGCCAGTCGTTGCGTCCAGCGTCAAGTAGTTTTCATGGCCCATTATGGCTACAACATCGTGCTTTGCCAGAGAGATGTTTTTCACCAGCACTTTCAGCCGTTTTCTGGGCGATTGCCTGCTACTCGGACACGGTCAGCCTCGACTGACGCTTTCGCATAAAAATGTCTATTTTGACCAAGCACTTCTTCATCATTTAGCCAGTTTCTCCGACCTCCCGGCCCAAAGCGCGGAACAAGGTGCCGCTACAGAGTTAATAGGATCGTTGCATTGGCCCCGTAATTTTCATGTACTCTAATAACCGGTTACAAAATCTGTCGATAAAGAAGGGTCAAGTTCTAAAGGATGTTTATTCCCATTTCTTTGCATTGCTTTTGCATGACCGCGCAGCACTGTCGGGCGGCCGGAACCAGGCTTCCGTACAGTACTTTCACCTTTCTCGCGGGAGAAGATGTTGCGAATGTTACGAAGTTTTGCGAAGCATGTCCAACTTCTTCGTTACGGGGTGGAGCTGGCAGTACGAACAAAGCATCGATTGTAGTTGTTTGACGGTTTTCATTATGGCTGATGCTTGCAAATCTATTGCTAACGAGGCATGAAAACTAAAGTCACTAAAATTAGTATAGTTTTTAATGCACATGTTATTGCTAATGCTTTACTGACTCTGACCACTATCTCGTAGTGAGTAAGATTCGTGCAAGGCTGTCGAACAGTGGCGAAAACTCGCACTGAGAGGACGCTGCGTTTCAACATCCAGCGGTAAACGCAAATGGCATAGCAGTGGAGTACGCCAGGAAGCATGACCAACGAAGCACAGAACAGCAGGTAGAAGGAGAAGATATAAATGGGCTGTGGAGAAACATACATTGTACCATCGAAACAGCTGCGAGAGAGGTGGTAGGTACGACGCGTGGAAGACAGCGCAACACTTGGTTTGATGCCGAATGCCAGAGAGTGACAGATGAAAAAAACGACGCCAGGAGTCGCATGCTCACTACGGCAAAGCGTCAAAACAGAGATAGGTATAGAGAGACTAGAGCTGCGGAAAAAAAGAATCTATCGTCTAAAGAAACGCGATTACGAGGAGCACGTGCTCGCCGGTGCAGAGGAGCGATACACCAGCAACGACACACGGAGTTTCTAGAAAACGGTGAGATGCAGAAATTTTGCCATGCCTGTGATGGGCAATGATAGTGCTGGCAACCTGCTTACCGACAAAACGGCTGTAGCAGCCAGGTGGAAGGAGCACTTCCAGACACTGTTGAATGGAGAGGTAAATGCGGAGATCAGCAGGGACAGTATAGGAGTTGTAAGCGATGGTCAAGTTGTGGAGCCACTAACACAGGAGGAGGTTGAAAAGGCTGAAAAACTGCCCCCGGATCATTGTCAGGATCTGGGAGGAAGAACAAATGCCAAAGGAGTGGTTGAATAGCCTCATTTGCCCAATTTTCAAAAAGGGACATCGACTGGAGTGTAGAAATTATCGAGGAATTACATTGCTCAATTCTGCCTACAAGGTGCTTTACCGTATCCTGTTTTGCAGACTGAGACCGTTAGCGGAGACCTTCGTCGGCGAGTACCGGCTGGTTTTCGGGAGGGTCGCTCCACGACGGATCAGATGTCTACCCTGCGTCAGTTGCTAGACAAGTTCCGGGAGTAAAACTTGCAGACACACCATCTGTTTGTGGACTTTAAAGCGGTGTACGATTCAGTTAAACGAAATGAGCTGTGGCAGATAATGCTAGAACATGGTTTTCCGACGAAACTAGTTACGCTTATTCGTGCGACGCTGGACGGATCCAAATCATGCGTTCAAATAGCGGGTGAGACCTCAGCTTGACGTTGGATGATCTAAAGCAAGGGGATGCACTCTCTAACCTGCTATTCAACATTGCCTTGGAAGGTGTATAACGAAGGGCAAACGCTGAAAGGAATGGAACTATCATGACGAAATCTCACATGCTTCTTGGTTTTGCGGATGACGTCGATATCAGCGGAATCAACCGTAGAGTAGTGGGAGAGGCCTTCAGACTTTTTAAAAGGGAAGCGGCGAAATTGGGGCTTACCATTGGAGTTAGATGGAGAACGATATGAAGTAGTTTGCAAATTCACACAAAACTGGCGCTCTACAGAACACTAATCCTCCCGGTGGCCCTTTACGGACACGAATCATGGACGCTAGAGGAAGCTGATCGGCGAGTGCTTGGGGTTTGGAGCGTAAAATTCTGCGATCCATACTTGGTGGCATAATGGAAAATGGAGTGTGGTGCAGACGCATGAATCACGAGCTGTACCAAGTATACAAATATGCTTATAAATATGCACAAAGGGAGGGTGTGTATGTTTTTTCCTTCTTACTTTACATCACCAGTCTCACTCCTAGAAACAAATACTAGAACAAGTAATAATTTGCCCATGGGCAAGAGGCTTCACTTTGCTCTTCGAGCCAGTACCAGTCTTATAATTTACCCTGGCAAAAGGCTTCATTGTTGGTGAATGTAAAATTCAGTATGAAGGAAAGCTGGTGGAGAGGCCTGATAAAAACGTTAACCGCTTGTCAAAGCAGACTTGGTAACCTTATGGCCGTTAAAATCTCCCATGACCAATCTCGGAATTTGCAGGGAAACGCTCTTGACTGGATTTCTCAATCCCTGGATCTTTTAGCGTGGCAGAAACGATGCGAAGGTTTAGATTGGCCGATATAATGCGGAGGTCGGTATCTAATTGAAGCGATACGTACGGTGTCCAAGGTCATGGAGTGATAAATGTTTCTTGTTGATCTATTTGTCTGATCTATATCTCCACCGAACTTGGCACACATGCTCCTTAAAATAAGTGAATCAGCACTGGTAGGTTGACAAAGGGTGGGGGGTCCCTAACAGGGAAGGGGAAATCATAACTTTGACATAAGTTAATCAGCACTGGTAGGTTGACAAAGGGGGGTGGGGAGGGATCCCTAACAGAAGAGGGGAAGTCTTAACTCCAGAACGCCTTGACCAAATTTGGCATACGTGTTCCTTGGAACAAGGAAATCAGTAAGGGGGGTATTGGCAAAGGGGGGAGGCCATAACTCCTAAACGCCTGGAAACGGTGAAACCCGTTTGTGATTTAAAGTATCTGTCAAAAGAGTTTGAGCCTCACTCTTATTTAGGACTAGCTGATTACCCGATCTTACTCGGGGCCCCTTTGCCTCTCAGTCACTTGTATATCTGTTGTTGTAACGAAATTCAACGATTTCATTTTAATGTGTCTACTCTCTTTGTCAGTTTCCCTCATGTTGTCCCCCAGCCACTTGTAAATCTGACTTCTTCCCGGTAATCCCTATAAATCGACAAAAAACCGTTTTTGAAGCTTCCCTTTGTTAATGTCCCCCCTCTCCCCCCTTTTAGAAATCCAGCAATTTGTACTGCTATAGTTCCAATTGCAAGAGAAACGCACCCCTTTACCCATTTCAACCTTTCTATGCCCTTGTAAGAGACCATCTCCTTTTTTTGTCAACCCCCCTGCGCTGATTCTTTTATGCCAAAATACATGTGTTTGACAAATGACGTTTAATGAACGACAGTCCAGAAGTCCTGGAGCTATGACGAAATATACATTCATACTCACGTTCCCCCTACTTGTCGATGCTTTCCCATTCAGCTCCCTCTTCTGTTACGTAGCTAATTATGCATTGGTCTGCTCTATGAAAATCACTATAAAGGAAACTAAACAAAGGTCTTTTCACAATATATTCCTCTTCGGTGGAATCCCCTCTTTTCTTAAAGTTATTTGCACAACTGCAATCGGTTTAAATGCAAGAGCACCCTCTTTTACTTAGCCCCTTATTAGGCCCCCCCCTTTTGGCAACCTCCCAGTGCTGATTCCGTTATGTCAAGTGTGCCAAGTTTGATGAAGAACCATCCAGGCGTTTCGGAGTTAGGGCCTCCCGCATTGTTATGAACCTCCCCCCCCCCTTTTGTCAACCCGTTTAATTCTGATTCCCTTATGTCAAGAAACATGCGTGCCAAGTTTGATGAAGAACCATCCAGGCGTTTCAGAGTTAGAGTTTCCCCCCTGTTATGAACCCCCCCCCCTTTGTCAACCCCCTTAGTACTAATTCTCTTATATCAAGGAATATGTGTGCCAAGTTTGGTGGAGATCGGCGTTCTGGAGTTAAGGTGGAACATACAAACAAACTCACGCTCACTTTTATATATATCCTAGCTGATTGCCCGATCTCACTCGGGCCCCTTTGTCACTCAGTCACTTGTACATCTGTTTTTGTAACGAAAACTCTGTAACGAAATGCAAGAAACAAACCCCTTTTTTCATTTGAGTATGTCTACTCCCTTTGTCAGTTCCTCTCATGTTGTCCCTCAGTCACTTGTAAATCTATCTTCTTCTCGGTAATCCCTATAAATCGATACAAAGCCTTTTTTACGTTATTGAACCTCCCTCATTTTAATGGCCACCCTATTCTCCCTTTCAGAAATAACTTTTACAACTGCTATCGTTCCAAATGCAACCTTTCTTTCCCCTTGAAAGATACCGACTCCCTCTTTTATCAACCCCCCCGGTGCTGATCTTTTTATGTCAAAAAACATGTGTTTGACAAACGACGTTCGATGACGAACAGTCCAGAAGCTCGGGAGCTATGGCGGAACATACATTCATACTCACGTTCCTCGTACCCCTACATATCGGTTTTTTCCCAGTTGGGTCCCCCTTCTGTCATGTAGCTAATTATGCATCGGTATGCTCAATGAAAATCACTATAATGGAAACGAATCAAAGGTTTATTTACCATATATTCCTTCTAGGTGGAATCCTCCTCTTTTCTCAAAGTCAGTTGCACAACTGCAATCGATTTAAATGCAAGAGAAACGCAACCTCTTTTACTTATTTAGATCTCTCCACCCCCCCCCCTGTTAGGCATTCCCCTCTTTTGTCAACTTCCCAGTGCTGGTTCCCTAATGTCAAGGAACATTTGATAAAGAATTGTCCAGGCATTTCGGAGTTATGGCGTTCCCCCTGTTATGAGCCACCCCGCCTCCCCCTGTTATGGCCCCCTTCCTGTTATTAGCCCCCCTCTTTAGTCAACCCCCTGAGTACTGATTCCCTTATCCTAAGGAACATGTGTGCCAAGCTTGGTGGAAATCGGTCAAAGCGTTATGGAGTTATGGTGAAATATACAAACATACAAACATACTCACACTCACTTTTATACATATAGATAGAAGATATAGATTAAAACTTCTTAAAATAAGGAGTGTGGCCCTATTTTATTTTAACTGTTAAGGCACAATAAACTAAGAAAAAGAACACATGTCTCATCGTACAAGAAAAGTTTCATAATCCGCGTTTCGGCCCTTCAACTACATTAATCTAACGATAATAATGGCCTTTAACGCAAGCTGGAGGAGTGGACTAGGTGAATTTATATTAGATTACATGAACATAAAACACTTTACATCCATTTGGTGCTGGTTGATAATAAAATCTAATAAATGCTTAAATAACACTTCACGGCGTAATCGGAATTAGGTACACTTGTGATCGAAATTAGAATCACTCCCCAAAATTGATGATCGGAATTAGGTGCAATGACACATCATACTTAGATGTACTTTTTGTTACTTGCGGTAAATAATTTATGCAATATTATATTTTTCCATGAACAACAAACAAAAATACTAACGCATAACTTGTAAATAAATGTCAAAGCTTTATTTTTCAGTAAGGACTCAAAGTTTAATCATGCCTTCTTAGGTGATCGGAATTCCATAAATATAAGGAAAAACTCCACGTCTGCTTACATTTACATATTTTTTACCAAGCCACTCATAAATAACACGTAGTATTATTTTGTCGCTTTTGTTTTTTACTTATTTTTTCTTGTTGTCTTATTTATTTTCTGCTCATTTTTTGTCATACTTTCTAACGTAAATTTAATTCTGTTTCTACATTCCTATTCCAAAATTTGTTTACAACTATAACCTGTATTTCATTTAAAAGATTTACTGAATCTATTCTAATAATTTTACTGGTTATTTTTTGTAAAAAGTAATTGTTCTTATTAAAATTAAACAAATAAAGCCTAAATTTCTGTTAATTACCCTATTCCGACGAAAGACGGTTTAGGGGTATAAGTTATTCATGAACACATTTTTGGCGTTAGCGCTGTTACGGTGTTCTTAATACCAATACTCATTCAAATGCCAATCTCGTTTATCTAACCAATTGGACGCCACTTATCAACAACAGCAAAAACCGGCTCAACAACAAAACAGCACAGTCATCGTCTGTACCGTGCCGTACGATCGCTCAGTCAAGTCGCGTATGTTGTTTAAGCCAGTCCAGACTGCTCTGATAGGCTGACCGCTTAGTGGTAACAAAAAAAAATGCACCAATCAAGTAAGTCAAAACTTTTTGCATTAGCATTGTGACTTGTAGAATGCATTGAATCGTACTATCGATTGCATCCAATCCGACCGATTAAGCGATTCATCGATTCCAAAGATAAAAGTATTTGACTGTGTTGCATATTATCGCTGCAGAATGCTACTGTGGTCCAGGTTACGCCACGCCTCTGGATGCTGTTCGGGATGGACCACGGGAAAAGTTACTCTACGTGGTAACAGTTCAACCTAATCTTGAGGAGCCCCACGGTGATTACCTGTCTACTGTCGACGTCGATCCGGACAGTCCCACCTACTGCCAAGTAAGCTGCCCTCCTTAAATTACGGTGATTGTGATGTAACATTTAGAATTTCTCTCCGAGGTCATTCATCGAACTTTCACAAACAGCACCGGAAACGAAATGCATCACAGTGGATGGAATACCTGTTCCAGTTGCCACTTCGTTGATGATAAGAAAAAAGCACCGAAACGGGATCGATTGGTGCTGCCGTGCGTGAATTCGGACCGCATATTCGTGGTGGACGTTGAAACTGATCCTAGAGCACCGTCGATGTTCAAGGTCATTGAAGGCGATGTGCTGAAGAAAGCAAATACTACTGCGCCGCACACGACCCATTGTCTGCCGAATGGCAACATAATGATTTCAACTATGGGCGATGCAGAAGGGAACGCCAAAGGAGAGTTTGTTGAATTTGATAAGAATTTTGATTTTGTTGGAACGTGGACCAAGGGAGATAAGACAGCACTGTGCGGATACGATTACTGGTATCAGCCGTACTTTAATGTTATGGTTGCCTCTGAATGGGGTGCACCCAAGCTGTTTCGACGTGGATATAAGGACTCAGACATCGAAGATCCGGAACAGTACGGCCGTCGGTTGAATTTTTACAAGTGGAACGAACGAGAATTGTTTCAAACAATCGATCTGGGAGAGGAAGGGCTTTGTCCCCTAGAAATTAGATTTTTGCACAATCCTAAGGAGAATCAAGGTTATGTTGGCTGTACTTTGAACTCGAAAGTTTACAGATTTTTTAAAGATGAAAATTCAGATTTTTACAAAACAGAAAAAGTTATTGACGTGCCCGCCAAGAAAATCGAAGGGGGTTCTTCTGAGTATGTAAATGGTATGATGACCGATATTTTGATATCACTGGACGATAGATTCATTTACTTCAACAACTGGATGCATGGCGATCTTCGTCAGTATGACATTACTGATCGTTCGAATCCGAAGTTAACTGGCCAGGTTTGGCTCGGCGGTGCCATTCTCAGTGACTCGAAAGTTAAAGTTGTAGAAGACAAAGAACTCAGCAAACAGCCAGATCCAACATTCATTAAAAATCGACGCCTTCTGGGAGGTCCGCAAATGCTGCAGCTTTCGTTAGACGGAAAACGCCTTTACGTGTCGTCTAGTTTATTCTCTTCCTGGGACAAGCAATTCTATCCGGAAATGGTCAAAGCCGGTGGCACAATTGTGCAGATTGATATCGACACAGTTAAGGGAGGCATGAAGATCAACGAAAACTTTTTAGTTGATTTCGCAAACGAGCCATACGGTCCGTCTTTGCCACATGAAATGAGGTAAGCAATCAAAGCGGGAGAAGGGCAAGGAAAATAAGTAATTAATATGATTGATAGCAACACAAGAACTAGATTAAACTTTTTCTTCTCGCCTTTCAGATACCCGGGTGGTGATTGCACTTCGGATATTTGGATTGTAAACGAGTAAGATAACAACTTACAACTGCAAGGTAAAAACTGAACCATGCTAAAAGGCAAACAAAAGCTCGTTTGCTGAAGTTGCAAGAGAAATTCGTTTAAGGGAATAGCATCTTTGTGCAGATTTTATTCATTCTCAAATTATATAGATGCCATTTCATAAATTAATCGTAGCATTCTGCAGTACTCAGATGAACAAAGCATGATGAAATGAATAAATGAATTCGGAAATAATATCTTTGTCTTTTGCTTTTTTCAGAAGATTATGTAAACCTTATTCCAGGTACTTGGACTTGCATTCACGTTATCGATTGTTTATCGTTCAATAAGCTTTGATATTAAATTAACTAAATATTTGAAAAACAAAAAAAGACTTTCAGCAGCTTCTGAAATCAAATAAAATTTTTGTAGTCTCATGTTTCTAAATTTACGTCATAAAAGAGCGTTTGTATGAAAACAAGAAAAAAATATTCACTCAGCTTAGACAAGCTTTTTCTGCGAAGCAACGAATTACAATTTGCAATTGCAGCAATGCCATGGTGCAAACACTCGTTCATATTCAGCTGCATTCGTCAATACGGTATAGTTAGTAGCAGAAAGAACTTTTCGCCGCAAGTCCGAGGGAAATGGCAAGTCCTGCTAAATCATAAATCGGATGAAAACTTCGCCCTTTTGCTGGCCCGGTCGTCGGCAGCCTCATCGCAGTCGATGTTGCGTTTCCTCGCCCGAGTTTCGGACGTGTCGACGGCGTTGTTCTTACCGGACGGCCATTGTTTGAGCACGAAAATATCCTGCAGGAGTAATTTCGGCAAGGAAACTGTGCTATTTAACTTTGCCTTCGCAAATAGTTACAGCCACAGTTCATCTGGTGCTCTCTTGCTCGCACACCGCTGCGATAGTAGCACATGGAATCAGCTGGAACTTCTCAGGATTGATTTGAAACATAGTTGCTCGTGTTTTCGAAACTTTTACTCGCACTGCAAATTTATGACCTTTCATCCTTGAATTCTTTAAAATGTGATTGTTAGCGAACATCTGTTATACTTATTTTGGCTGCGCAACAATAGATTATTTTGTAAGAATTATGCTGAATGCCTGATACAATCCAGCTTTAGAAACATAATATCTGAAACGTATCAAACTTGAAGTAATTTTATTCTTTCGTTTGCCTTAAATGTTATTTACTTCTGGAAGGAGAAGTTTCATATCAGCAAATATGCAGCGTAACAAAACTGCTAGCTTCTGCATCATATTACTGAGAGTAGCTATTATAGCTAGTAATATGAGATCAACCCACACTGTTAGCATAACGAAAGGCGAAATTTAGTGCGTAAAGCTCACTTTCCTCTGTAGACATAAATAAAACAAGAAGAAAAGTTGACTGAAATCTTGCTCTAAGACGTTGCGCGCTCCGAACGATTTGTTTGTGATTTTAACCCGTACGAACATAATATTGCATGACAGACACGATATTTTCCTTTGTTCAGGAGTATCTTTCCAACTAGCTCCTGTCCCGCAAAATACCTAAAATTTTTAAAGCAATACGTTTCATCATCTATCACAATACATACATGAATATTTTGTCAGGAATTATTCGTAAAACTTTCTGCAGCTTATTCAATGCTTAACAGTAGCTTATTCAATTATACCATAACTAAAATCAATGAAACAAGCACTGGATAGGTTGCTATACAACAAAAATGTTCCTTGGGTTACCAGCTCCTGTTGTTTGGCTATACGATCTAAATAAAGGGTGTTCCACTCAAATTGTATCACGGAAAAAATGCTCCAGAAAATTACCCACTTACTACACTGAAACAAGAACCATGATATCTCAAACCATTTTGCAGAAAACGCATGCTTTTTGTAAGTACCAAGAAAAAGTTATTCAAATTTACCAGGGTTCTTGTACAAGTAACATGTACAGAACACTGTTTAAGCTAAACAGAAATCTTTTCTGCAAAAATTCACTGGTGTGTCCTCTGTGGAAATGTGGTCAGAATGGATATTCTATTAGTTATCAGCATCACAAGCGTGTTGTGAAAGCGTTTTATCGAAATTCCAGTGCTACGGTCAGGGGCACTTAGATGCTGACGAAGTCTCATTGTCTCATTATGGATGATTAGACTTGCTTCAAGGTGAACTTCCGGCAGCTTCCGGGGCTACTGTTTTCCACCGCTCAGCACAAATTTCATGTTCTGGATTAGGTAAGGAAGCAGAAACTTTCCAAGTTTGCCCAGAAATGCATGATTTGGCAAGCGATCTGCTCATGTGGTAAACGGAGTGTCCCATTTGTGACTATCGGGACTGTAAACGAGCAAATCTACATCAATGAGTGTCTACAGAAGCGTCTGCTTCCTCTGTTGCAGTAACACGAAGGCCATTCGATCTTTTGCTTCATACCATTATTCAAAAGATGTCCTGGAGTAGTACGAAGCCAACGGGGTCTCCTTTGTATCCAAGGACATGAATACCCCAACGCACTGGAACTAAGGCTTATCTAAAACTACAAGGGCTATTATGAAGCAGGCTACAGCCTACAGACAGACTACGGAAGCATCCCAAGGAGGTCAAATTTGAGAAAGACATGAAGAAAACGAGGGTTTCCGAACAGAAGAAGCTGCAGCCAGATGTTGTACAGAACTTTATGAGTGGAGTTGAGTGTAAGGTGCGAGCATATGATTATGGTATTGAAGTTGAAGGATGAATTTGAAAAGGATCGGTCAATTAGGTAACTTTCTACAGCGTTTTTTCTGTGATGCAATTCGCTTTTGGGCACCCTTTATTCCACTATTAATAAGAGGTGCCCAAAAGCGAGTTTAAGTTAAAAGTATAAAAGCTTTTTCTTTTCTTAAGTTCGAGCTAGTGATGTCCGTTAATCATTCGAATAACTCAACTAATCGTATAACTAAAAAAATATTCGAATAATTTTCAATCGAATACCAGCATCACGAGTAGTTGAATTAATCGAATAGTTCAATGAATACGAATAATCCCCGAATAATGCTCGTTAATCGTTCGATTAATCGAATTAATCAAAGAAATATTCGAATATTTTTAATCGAACAACACTGGCACGAATAGTTGAATTAATCGATTAGCGCAGACAACGCTCACCGATTAATCGGTAATCGAATAATTGAAAAAATCGGACATCACTAGGTCGAGCCAGTGACCACTAATTTATGTTGATGTGCGAGAAAATTGATGATGATTGCCAATTCTTATATATTACCTAACAAAACAGCATAAAAATATTACTACTGCATGCATTAATTCAATGCACGTCGATAGTACCGAGGACCCCCAGTCGTTTGACCGTTTTTGATTTGAACACATTTTAACCCCGCTGGTTTGCACGTTAAAAATGGTTTAAATGTCATAAACAACATGACACCATTTGTTTATGAAGACAATGTACATAAAGTTGATTTTTTTGTGCTGATCTAGCGTGTTATATTTGTTTCACATTTAATTTTCCCGAAGATTCTGATAGAAATTCGCTCGTAGAATGAAATATTCGCTGTTTGCAATGCCAACGGAATCAAACCATCGAAACAATAACAAAGAGCAGTGCGGCCAGCTCATACAGGTCTCTGCATATTTAGTGTTGCCAATTGTTCAAATTAAAAACAAACTCCGTTAGTTTGCGTGAGGAATCGTTCAAATTAGCGGGGGTCCACTGTATTACCATTTATTTCGGAAAGTAAGTCAATTTGGCATTTTTATGGAAATTTGTATTTTGTTTCTTCTTATCAGCACTCTACATATTATTTTTTTCATTCTGGTTCCTTCTTCATCTTAATTAATCACAAAATAATTCTTCGCAGTTTTGAAGTTCAGTTACGGCTCAAAACATAGAAAAAATCACCACGGTTCCTTACATGTTTTTTCTTCACTGCAATAATTTGACACCCAATTAAAACGTTTGTTGTTGAAGTCGGCTTACATGAAATCGCGGAACGCGTTGAAAATCGCGTTTTGCCTTTTATACCCAGTTTGTCAGCGTTCACGCAGTAGTGTGTCATCATCGATGATTTTCGAAACTGCTACCAGATCAAAGTATTCTTATTTTATTATCAATGTAAACTTGAAGAAAACATTTCTGCAGGATATCAGGATGTTTCTTCACCCCACGATAGCATGAAAAATTCGGCAGCACTGCAATTTTGCTGAAAAGTGGGTTTTTCTGAATACAATAATGTTCCGATTTTGTCAGTTCCCGATTTTGTCAGCCTATAAATTATGTTGAACTTTTGTGCTTTTAAACATGATTTATAAAACTTTTCAGTCTGCTTGAAATTATTCTGTTTCTCTGGGGAGAGTTTTTGAACAAAATAAAGCCTTCCTGCGAGTAATTCGGGGTCAAAATTAAGGTATTTTTATAGTAAAAGTTCTATAGATCCTAAACAAGCAAAGATAGAGGTAGATTATATTCAGCAATGTTGTGTATTTTTACTATTTGTACAACTTTGTAAAACAGGAAAAAGTCATACAACAACTACAAAAACAGCTAAAATGGAAAAACTGATTTTAACGATTTTTAAATGAATTTTTCTATCTTCGCTGAATAAATAGAAGGTAACTGTCTTCAGCAAAATTTCTTGTAATAATATGCTGTAAAACTTTGCATAACACATCAATGTGCTATATTGAAACTGCAGAAAAATAATTTGGTTATTGCACTTTTAGGGGGATCATTCAAAATTTAAATTCTGCTGGACGATAGAACTTTTAATTTTAAGAAACTCTTCCAAAGGCTCCATATACCTAAAACCAAGTTTTCCCGCTCATAGCTAATGCGCACCAAAAAGGGTTCTGGACCAGTATGCTGTGCCCGGTTCATTGAGCTTTCGGCGGACCAATTGAGGGTTAAATTTTAATTTGTAGCAAAAGTCTTCGATATTGCAAGGTCTTAAGCCTTGAATTTGGAAAAAAATTCCGAAATTTTTTTTCCGATTTTGTCAGTTTCCCCATTTTGTCTGCCCAAAATTCAACATGGGGCTGACAAAATCGGAACATTACTGTATTTACCTAACTCAGAAATTCATATCTCATGAACCAAACAACGTAAAGCAAACAGATCCTTATGAAAATATTAGTAGATTTATTTTAGTTTATTCACAGATGGATCTAGAATTACTTTGTTTTTTGCTACTCTTTAGAAAAAAAGCAGCGAAGGAAAAATGAAACTGAAAGAGAATGGAACGGGATAGAAAAGAGGAAATACACGAGAGAGAAATAGAAGAGAAATTGGTATGAAACAAAATAAATATGTAAGAAAAAATGGCAGAATGGGAGGGTAAACCGGACATAAAAAAGTGAAAGAGAAGAACATGAGAGAGAAAAAAAGGAAAACTAGGCATAAAACAAGGGAACTGGTCAGAAAAATATAGCACGGAAAAGAAAAGAAGAAAAATGAAAGAAAAGAACGACAAACTATAATGAAATCGAAGTTGGGTTAAAACCACTCTAAACAAAAAAAAAGAAAAGGAGAAAAAACTGGTACAAAAATTAGAAAAAACGGTAGAAGAAAAATGAAGAAACGAGAAGAGAAAAAGAAAATAGAATGGAACCGGAAAAGACAAAATTAAGGAATAATAAAAACAAAAGAGGATAAAACGAAAACAAAAAGTGAACAGAAAATGTGATGAAGTAGAACATAAATTGAGAAAGCCTGAAACAGACGATAACGAAAAACAGGATAGAAGGAGTTAAAAAGCGAAAAAAGACAAAAACCGGGACCGGTAAAAATAAAGAATCGACGGACAAGAAATGAGAAAAATTGAGACGGGAATAGAATGAAAATGGGCCTGAAAACGAGGAAAACCAGAACAGTAGTAAAACTACAAGGTATACAGCCTTAAGGGTTGTGCGAAAGGGTGACGTAGGACTATATCAGATCATCAGATCAAAGACTAATGTAAAGTGCATTTCTGGCATATGTATGTTTATACAAATCGGTTGTTTAGGTGAATATTTAAAAGATATTTTAGTTCTCGAGTTATGAAGAAATTTGTATTTCATTTGTATGGGATCTCCCCTTCTTAAAGAAAGCAAAGGTTCTAATCAACCATAGAAACAATCCCCCCTTGTTAAAAGACGGATGGTTCTCATTATACCATAGAAAAAAATCCTGCCTTTTAAAATCCCTACATGCCAAATTAGGTTTTATTTGCTTGATTAGCTCTAGAGTTATGAGGAAATTTGTATTTCATTTGTATGGGAGCCCCCCTCTTAGAAGAAGAAGGGGTCTCAGTACACTATAGAAAAACATCATACCTCCAAAGACCCCCACATGCCAATTTTGGTTCCTTTTGATTGATTAATTCTCGAGTTATGAGGAAATTTGTATGTTATTTGTATGGGAGCCCCCCCTCCTAAACAGGGGAGGAGTCTCAATTTACCATATAAAAAATTCTTGCCTTCTGAAACCCCTACATTCTAAATTTGGTTCCATTTGCTTAATTAGTTTTAGAGTTTTGAGGAAATTTGTGTTTCATTTGTATAGGAATCCCCCTCTTACGTCCCCCATAAAATTGTTCTCTCTCCCCCTATAAAATTGATGGTCATTTTATCTATCCAACGACATACAAATTGTTCAGTTTCGTTCAGTAGTTTAGTAGTTATTAGCATTTGAAATCTTTCATTCAAACGTTACACTTCTATTTTCGTTTTCACAAAGTGCTACCCAGTCCCAGTATAGTAAAATAAAAAGACGTAGTCCTACGTCAAAAGAGCGTAAACCGGAAAAAAGAGAGAAAGAGAAAGGGTACAAAAAAGTGGAAACAGCGGGAGAAAAAAGACAAAAACGAACGAGAAAAAGAACAGAAATTAAAAGGGAAATAAAAATAGCGAGAAAAAAAAGAAGTCGATGGAGGACAAAGGGAGGAAAAAGAGAGGTCAAATGGGATATACAAGGAGATAGATGGGACAAAAACAGGAAAAAAGACTAAAGAAAAGGTAAACCGGAAGAGAAAACGGGAGATAAAAAAGAAAAACCGGAGAGGAAAGGGCAAGGCAAGGAAGCCAAAAACAAAATAAACGTGACAGAAAAGACGCGAAAGCGGAGCATCAAAAAGAGAACAAACGGAACAGATGAAGACGAAAATTGAAAGGAGATATAAGAAGCAAACATTAGAAAACTGGAAACGAACAAAAGCGAGAAAGAGTAAAGGAAAGATGGAAAAGCAAGATAGAGAGAGAGATATAGAGAGAAAGTGTGTGTGGGTGTGTGTGAGAGAGAGACACAGAGAGAGAGAGAGAGAGAGAGAGAGAGAGAGAGAGAGAGAGAGAGAGAGAGAGAGAGATGAAAAAGGTCAATCGTCATTTAAAATAAAACTGCGTGTCTAATTTCGTGTCGATGTCCGCTTTGAATTGAAATTTCAAGTTCAAATTAGTCAAAATTCAAACCTAAGTCAATCTTAAAATCTGCTTTTCAAGTCTAATTTCAAATGACGTTTCAACTCTAATCTCAGCTCCAATTTAAATCCAACTTATGCCCAATTGCAATTTCAATGGTGAACTTTTTTTAGACAGTTTCGGGAATGGTTTAGTTCTGCATTCCACTACGAATGATGATTGTTTGGCATTTTTCGTCTTTTTTCAATTCGTACGCAGTGCTTAAAATTATCAGTTGAAACTCATCAAAATGAATATCAGCTTGCCTCCGTGTAGCTGATAATTATCAATATTAAATTCAACTTCAATATCCAGTCACGTTATTATTGAATCATATAATCAATATTCCATCTCTAAAACTGTATATCTATCCGTAACACCAAATTTGTAACGACAATTAATACTCAGAACCAGAAATTTCAGTTACATCCAGAGGTACTGATGCTGAAATTTCACTTCACTTTTCACTGCAATAACATTTGCTTTTACCATAAAGATTCAAAAAACAGCTTTCTAAATTCTATCTAGTCATCAAGTATCCCACTACAATATTTGGCGTCCAATGCGTATATGCAACAACATCGAAACCCAGCGATTTAGTTAATCAAGGACTTTTTATGTCAATAATTTTTATAGACTAAGAACAATATACCATGCATCTCCATTGCATTTTCGTAATTTCTTTTCTTTAAAAATTCAAAATTTTTCAAAAACGTTCAAGATACAATTGATTTGCTGTGTCAATGCCTAAAATCAATCTAATAGTTCAAAAGTTATGATCTTTGAACGCAGAAAAGTTACGGGTCTAATTATTTTGAAAAACGCAAAATTGCGAGTTAGAACAAAATTGAAGCAAAGTTTTTTCGAAAGCAATTGTGTCTTTGGAATTGCAGACCAATTGTTGAAACTAGTAATAATGGCACTTGGCAGGGTAAACATAAGTAACGAAATTAGTGGTTTCATCTCCATGAAAAACATCCAAATGCACAACAATGGCGTAAAACAAATTAGAATAAACATTTTATAGCGTCCCATGAAGCTATAAATGTACATTCGTCGCTACTTCTGAGCAGACAAACTGTGTATCGAATTGGGAGAGACGGAAAATATATCTCTAGCCCCTGCTGAGCGTAAGCATGTATGGGTTCGTTCGTTTTTCCTTCAGCGCGACCGGCTTATAGTTATTTCCCATTTCCCACTAAAGTGCAGATGACTTCAGATGAACACACCGCAGGGAGCTCATTTGGTGTGCGATCGTGTGGACAGATAGCAGCATAAAGTGCGTATCGTGATTTTTCGTGGAAATTGAGTTCATTCCTAAAATGGAATAAATCGCTTTGCAGTAAATTCTGCCTGACTTAATAGTGTAATCGGTACATAAAAACGAAGCCACGACAGAACGTCGTATCCTCCGGTATCAAACTGACGAAGAAGTCATAAATCGCAAAGCCTCCGAGGAAGTGCAGTATTTCGTACTATCGCAGTGATAATCCACCGAGCGGAATAATTCCTTGCGTTGCAATTTTCCGCCTGTGTTCTGGGAATGACTTCGGAGGGCGATAGTAGAACGACGGTAGTGCCATCATCGACAGCTGCGGTGATGCGGTCTCCGGCAGAGGTTCACGGGGGAATATGTCCAGTGTGCAATCAACCGGCTACGAAGCGCTGTTCTGGATGTAGTGCCATGTACTACTGCAGCGTCGAGCATCAAAAACAGGACTGGAAGAATCATAAAAATGCTTGCCATCCGTTCAAAGTATGTTTTCTGGGACAAGAGAAAATTTATTGCGCTTTTCGTCTCACCGGTGGAAAGAAGATTGGTGTGTTTCATGTTTTATGATGGATGTTGGGTTATTCAAAAATATTTTTTAATATTTTCATATTTTAGCATTTTCACAATCGATTCAATAAGCTCAATGTAATAAGATAGATATAATAGATATAATAGATTGATAGATATAATTTGTTTTAAAATGATGCAGGAAGTACAAAACAGGTTTGGACTATTGGAACAACCCTACAGCATATGACATGTTTCACTAGATCGCTTTTCCCACCATCTCGCTTTTCTTTTCGGCCTCGATAATTTTACTTGTACACATAGTGAAGATTTTATGACGGTTCTATCTTTACGGCCGCAAGACAACAGTTGACATTTGGAGTTGCGCTGCTCTTTACTAGTTGTTGTTGTTGGTTTGAGACCGACCGACCGACGAATCGGGAGCACGCTATCATGATTCTCTAATGTGCTGCAAATGTTGCGGGTTCTGTGTTCATATTTATTTATTTATTCATTTATATTTTTATGTTTGCTACTAGATCTGCAGTGACGAACGTTTTGGACGCTACCTGGTGGCCACCAAGGATATTAAACCGGGGGAAATTGTACTAAAGGAGGCACCGTTGGTGCATGGACCAGCCCAGGTTACGGCACCAGTCTGTGTGGGGTGTTTGCAGGTGAGTTATCTACTATATAGTGTTTAATGAAAAGACGCAGTGCTTCGAGTGCAAACTGCCAACGATATTAGCGTTCAGGGTTTGGAGCTTTGGAGGTCTAAGAAAGAAATTAATTGGTCACAAAAATATATTATAAAGATTTTGTCCGTCCAGCGCCACAAAAAGACAAGCAAAAAAAATCGGTTTAAGCCTTTTATTTGAAATTTAATCGTGAAAACCAATTCTGTGCTTCCTTTCCATATCCTACACGTCATTATCAATGATTTGAGAACCTACTAAAAAAGAGACAAAATCGAAACCAATTTTTTTACCGATATTTGATCATTGTGTTGTTTGAACTTCTACTTCTGTTTTGTCCTCATTTTCAAGTTCTTCAGATTATATAGCACACAACCAAATGATTTTACACAGAAAGTTATACCCAACAATTTGTTTTGCTCCTGATTTTTAAAGCCAATTTAAAGGAGGTGGGAGTGACAAGAACCTAAAAAATTGTAATTGCCTAACAAAACCAATTTTTCAAATAATTTCGCGTCGTTTTGTTCGGATTATCGTTTCGGATTCGCTCAATAGCGTATAAAACTCTATGCCGGGCCCTTTTGTGTTGTCATCATCAGAGCATCAGGGAAACCTCAAACGCCAGTTCTACCTCACGAGATAGGCAATGTCACTCACTAAAACACAGGCAGAGCAGACTCTGAGATCTCTCTGCCATAGACCGGGATGTCATTTTTATATATAACTAGCTGACCCGACAAACTTCGTATTGCCACAAATTAAACTGTATTGTACATAAATCGTAAATCTCGGATGACCTTTGTCTCGAGTTTTGAAAGTTTTGGGGGGGTTCATGGGTGTTTTAATATACAAATTTTGCTCACAATAAAGTAGAAAACAATTCCCCCTATTGCTTAGCCTGATAAAATAAAGCGGATTGCATTTAAATATTCGCCATCATTACAAACCATTTCGCCGAATACCATTTTGCGGAACACCAATTCTCGGTTGACTCTAACGCGGAATATAGAGTTTCGCAGAATACAATTTCGCGAAAAACCTTACGCAGGGTGTACCATTTCACGGAAAATCTTTTCGTAGAAAGTACCATTTCGCAGGGGTGACCCAACTGAAGGAAAGTAATAGAGGTCAGTAGATCTTGGAAAATAAATGAACCTAGATAGAGGTAATCTCTACGGGGGGCTGCCCTGCCCCGCAGTGGCCGGCGCTTCCGACGGCAGGTTGCAGGCAACACTCGCGGCCTGCGGCCGCCTCGTCCTGAATCATCTAATGTTACTATTGATAATTTTTGGTGGTCTTGTTATTGATTAATGTTTTATGAAAGATTCTAAAATTTCTCGAGTTCGATTATTTTTTGAGTTACGCAAAAATGTCTGTTTTATTTGTATGAGAGTCCTTATCCCCCCTACCACAAGGATGAGGGGTCTCAAACCATCATTAAAAAAATGCGTGCCTCCAAAACCCCCCACATGCCAAATTTGGTTCCATTTGCTTGATTAGTTCTCGAGTTATGAGGAAATTTGTATTTCATGTGTATGGAAGCCCGCCATCTTAAAAGGGAGAGGGGTCATTATTCCCCTCCTAAAGAGGGGAGGGGTCTCAATTCACCATAGAAAAAAAACGCCTACAAAAACACCCACATGCTAAATTTGGTTCCATTTGCTTGATTAGTTCTCGAGTTATAAGGAAATTTGTATTTCATTTGTATAGGAGCCCCCCCTCCTAAAGTGGGGAGGGGTCTCAATTTACCATAGAAAACATTCTTGTCTCCAAAAACACCCACATGTAAAATTTTGTTCAATTTGCTTGATTAGTTCTCGAGTTATGCAGAAATTTGTGTATCATTTGTATGGAAGCCCCCCTCTTAGAGGGAGGAGGGGGTTTTCACGCCGATCGGTTCAGTAGTTTTTGATTCTATAAGGAACTTTCGGGCAGACAGACAGAAATCCATTTTTATAGGCATAGATTTGTATGGGAGTCCCCCCCCCCTCTTAGCCCCCCTCTCTAACCATCATAAGAACCTTCCCTGGCACCAAAAACCCTTACATGTAAATTTTCACTCCGATCGGTTCAATAGTTTTCGATTCTATAAGGAACATAGAGCAGACAGAAATCCATTTTTATATACATAGATTTGTATGGGAGCCCCCCCTTTTAGTAGGGGGATGGGTCTTTTGCCATCGAGAGAACCTTCCGTAGCCCCAAAAACCCCTACATGCAAATTTTCACGCCGATCGGTTCAGCAGTTTTCGATTCTAAAAGGAACATAGGGACAGACAGACAGACAGAAGTTTTAGACCATAGAGTCGCAGCTGCCTCCCCTATTCTCGAGACCAAACAGCTAGTGCGCAATACAGTAATCCCCCCAATAAGGACGCTAATAGGGACCGCGTTAATGGAAACCGTGTTAATGGAGTCTACGTAGCATATGGCAATTGACTTAATTGGTTCCAACATGGAATAACTCGTGATCTTGACTGTTTAGAGCGTTGGTGTCTTCGACAAAGTTGTTCGGCAGATCGAGGGCTTTTCGTTGGATTGTAATAATTCGGAATTGCCTCACTACGTGGCGCTAGCGTATATGTAATATTTATATACATGCTGTATCTTGCGCTGCAGACTACTTAGAAAGTGGCGGTCTTCGGGAAGGTTGCTCAAATAACGACCACCTTCAAGATGGTATGAAAAATAGCGCAGAACTGACTCATTACGTGGCGCTAGTGTATATGTGATATGCTTAAACAGGCTGTATCTTGCGCTGCTGACTGTAGTGCCACGTAGTGAGTCAAATCTGCGCTATTTTTCGTGCCATCTTGAAGGTGACAGTCATTTGAGCAACCTTCCTGGTGACCGCAACTTTCTAGATAGTCAGCAGTGCAAGATACAGCCTGTCTAAGCATATTACATGTACGCTAGCGCCACGTAGTGAGTCAGTTCTGCGCTATTTCCCATGCCATCTTGAAGATTTAGGTGGCAGTTATTTGAGTAACCTTCCCGAAGACCGTAATCTTCCAGATAGTCAACGGCGCAAGATACAGCATGTCTAAGCATATTACAGATACACTAGCGCCACGCAGTGAGTCAGATCTGCGCTATTTTTTGTGCTATCTTCAAGGTGGTAGTCATTTGAGCAACCTTCCCGAAGACCGAAACTTTCTAGATAGTCAGCAGCACAAGATATAGCCTATATAAGAGTATTACATATACGCTAGCGCCACGTAGAGAGACAATTCCGCAATAGTATAATCCAATGAAAACCCGTTGATGTACTGAACAACTTTGTCGAAAACACGAACCTTCTATACGGTCAGGATCACGAGTTTTTCCATGTTGGACCCAATTAAGTCAATTCCCATATGCTACGTAGACTCCAATAAGGACGTTCGACCGCGTTAATGAAATCACTCGAGACCGTCCTTATTGGAAACCTTCTTATTCGAAACCGCGTTATTGGGGGGACTGCTGTATTTGTACCGGGAGTCCGAAGCCAAACTCCAAATATCGACCGCAATCAAGTGCCCCAAGTGAATATCAAGGATATTCAAGTGTCCGATTAATTTAGAACTACTATTAGCTATCAGAGATCTCCGTACTGACCTTATTTTTATTCAGAATGAAGGCACTTTCTTAACAACGCAAAAATCACATCTGGTAATTTTCACTCCAAATCCTGCTTGAATTCATAAATTTTGTGAAATACTTTTGAAAAGTATTCTGATATATACTCACATTCAGAACGATACGTGACCGCTGTTCATTAATTGATTAGTTAAAAAGCCCTACATCACGACAAGGTTCTATTTAATCGTAGGGAAGTTTAAATTTAACTTAAAATCGAACTTGAAAAGACTTAAAATTTGACCAAAAATTGGACAGGCGCTTTGACTTTGACTTTGAAATTGAACTTGACATATTGGACGTTAAATTGGGCTTAAACTTGGATATGGACACGAAATTAGACACGAATTTTTACTTAAAATCAAGATTGACACTTTTCGTCTTACGTTTGAATGAGACGTTTTACCTCTTTACTGTACCGCTTTTTCTCTTTTCCAGTCTCACAGATTTTGCACATTTCGCTCCGTTTTTGCTTCTTTTGCGGGCCGTTTTCTTGGTTTTTTATTCTCACATTTCTGCTTTTTCCGTCCGTTTTCTTTTTTCTTTCGTTTTACTTATTTTCTGTCACTCGTTTTCTGTTTCATTGTTCCGGTTTTCTTCGTTTACTGTCCCATTTTTCTTATTTTCAGTCCAGTTTTATCTCTTGTGTTTCTTCATGTTTTACACTCACTTTCACTATTTTTATAGTTTCTCCCTTCTCGTTTTCTCACCTTGTCTGTCATGTTATATTTCTTTTTGTCCCGTCGTCGCCCTACTTGTCTGGTCTTTCCTACTTTGATTTCTTGTTTTTCGTCTTTTTTCTTTCGTTAATTTCTCATTTTCTTTTTTAGGCCCCTTTTTCCTCTTTTCCTGTCCCGTTTCATATTTTTTCATTTTCGTCTGTTCCATTTTTCCACTTATTATATTCTACTTTTCTGTTACCAATACCAATCTTTCTTTTCTGTTTATAAAAATTGAAGTTGGACTTGAAATTAAGCTAAAATTAGGCTTGAACTTTACTCTAAACTTTAAGAGTAAAAGGCGTTTACTCTTTTGTTCGATCAAACCAACCCTAAAAAAATGAACGGACTTAGAAATATTTACGCAGAAAATTTCTCATTCGTCCATAAGGGTTTGCAAAACTTTTTTTCACGCAAAAATTTTCTTTGTTCCAGAGCGATGCAACATAAAAGTTGCAAATGCAAATTGAACCTAGGAGTCAGTAGGATCGTTGCACGAGCTCCGTAATTGTCCTGTACTCTAATAACCGACTGCGAAGTCTGTCGATAAAAAAGGGTCAAGTCTTGAAGACATTTAGAATCCAAGGATTTGCTTTGCAAATTGAATCTTTCGCATAGATCTTAAACGTAGTCGTGACCAACATTTGCATGAAATTATTAATTAATTAATTAATTAATTAAGTGTTTCAACTGCTCGAATTTTGTCGTATTTTCGGTCAGTCAATTGAGGGTTAGAATGAAATACGAAACTTTTAAAAATCACCTTTAATGTATATTTAACATTCGGGGATGAAGAGGCATTGGTCGTCTCTTATAGAATTTTTTCTTGTTTACACTCAACTTGCAACTTGCATAGAAATCGATACCTCGATATATTGACCTTAACTTATGCATATTCATCTAATTCCGCAGGGTCTGGTGCAGAACGAGTTTCTCGAATGCGAACGATGTGGCTGGCCGGTGTGTCAACGCAGCTGCCAGGACCATCCCGGCCACCGAGCGGAATGCAAATTCACTATCGCCCGTGGAAGCAAGGTTAGTCAAGTGCACAAACTATCGAAGGACAATCGTACTGCCTCGGTAATTCCGGTGCTCCGACCGATTGTCTTCTGATTGTTATTTCACCGGAAAGCACATTATTCACAGTCCATCAGCGGTAATCCACGCAAGTCACTGCTGGAATGCAACCGTGCCCGAGACGGCGACGAAGATTGGAATCGTGATACATACGCACATAATGCTCCGGCATCCGCTCGGATTACGCGCAACCATTGTCAACCGGTGATGGCGGGAACTGTAATAACATTACATCCGCTTGTATTAACTTTCAGATGTCGCTGCAGCACTTCTACGTTCCACATCCGCTCTATCAATGTGTGACTACGCTGCGTTGCCTGATGCTGGCTGAGACAGCTCCGGCCAAATGGCAAGAATTAATCAAATTAGAGTCGCACGAGGAGCAACGTCGCGGCTCCAAGCAGTGGCGAGACGATCGAGAAGGTGTCGCCAAGCTGATTCCACGGTAGGTACTCGTCTATAATCGGTAAGGTTCGTTATCCAGTTGTGCAGACGATAGAATCCTTGCGAATAGGATATAGAGTTTATAGTCTGGTCGTTGAATGGCTGTATGAATAACGACGGCTCTTTGTCGATTCGATGAGTATGGCGTAAGTATGGTATGCTGGCAAAAAAATAAAATTTGCTTAAGAAAATAGTTGGGGCTTAATCAGAAGAACCCAGAAAAAAAAATTAAGTGGTGCATTTTAAATTGTTTTACTCAATTGTTGTTTTGCATACTTTATCTTATTTTCCGGATGTGACCATCACTGCGTTGCACTGTGTGAATCAACCGACATGGCCTATGGACGGCTGGACCTGCCTACTGGCCCGCCGGGTGTTGACAATATAAATTATTCGTCCGTATCGAATGAATCTGCATTACCGCTTGCCGCTGGCAAGGTTCTTCAAGTGTGAAAGCAAATGGAGTGAGGATGATATATTGAAGGTGAGCGGTATCCTGCAGGTCAACGGACACGAGATTCCATTGACCGAGCCGGCCTCGGTGGCAGTTTACCGTAGTGCATCGATGGCTGAGCACTCGTGTCGGCCAAATCTGTCGAAAACCTTCACCAATAAGAAGGAAATCGTTTTCTGGGCACCGAATGCGATTATGAAAGGTGATCGGCTCAGTATATGCTACTCGGATGTTCTATGGGGAACACTGAACCGGCTAGATCACTTGCAGCAAACCAAACTGTTCCGATGCGCTTGCGAGCGGTGTAGTGATTCGACCGAATTCGGAACCTTTTTTAGTGCATTAAGATGCTCGGGCTTTAAAAAGAATTCAAATTGCAATGGACTGCTTTTGCCGGAAAATGTTAAAAATTGGCACAGTAATTGGGGTTGCAACAAGTGCAAGGAAGTGGTAGAATTCAAAGATATTTGCGTAATTTTGGAAAGAGCAAAGATGGATCTCGGTGCCATGGAAAAAACAAACGAACAGCATTGCAACATGTACATTAAGCATTACTCTCGTTGGCTAAGCGCAAACCATCACTACATTGTGGATGTGAAAATTCTACTCTCGCAAATAATTGGGAGTGGTAGCCCAGATGCAATCAAACATATTTCGGACGAAAGTTTGATGAACAAAATGAAACTTTGCCAGGAATTGATTAGCTTATTCGAAAAAATATGCCCGGGTAAGCAGAATTAAATAGTGAAAGTTTTTTTTTTGAATTGAAGCATTTCTCACAACTTTTTTGGCTTTCAGCTGAGGCACGTGCCATCGGTACGACCCGCTTTGAACTGCATGCCGCTCTGGCTGAGTTTGGCCGCAGAGGAGTGGAGTCGAGAAATCCGGCCGTCAGGAGTGCACTGGAGGACTCACTCTACAATGCGAACGAGTGTGTGCGGATGCTTTCGAAAGAGTGTGACGAGATGCCCGAAAGCCAGATTTGCGAGCAAGCCAGGATCAATATGAAATCGTTGATGGTGCTGCTTGGTTTACAGGACGTATGATGAAGCAGCTTAAGCGAGATTTGGAACGATAGAAAAGATTGTACTGGGGTATTCGAAATCAGGTGCAGTGAAGACAATGTTGTTTGGTTTGATAGGTTCGTTAGATTTATGATTGTTATGATGCCTCGGAACAGAATAAAATAAAATATTTTGGTGCAAATTTGATGCATGCAATCTTGTTTTTGGGCCGACTTTACCGAACGAATTTTTAATTGGCATTAGAATTATTCAAAGTTACTACCATATTCTGAATGTCACAGTAAACTCTAACAAAATTTTACCAACTGCAATAAACTTCTAATGTACAACAATTCATTTAGGTAATTGACTACTGTATTAAGGCAGATACAGCAATTTATTCTCAAATATTTCAAACGATTTATGAACATTTTAATTCGAATGGCCAAACGCCCATCTTGGTTGTACTGCGAGCCATTACGCTTTCAGCAAGTCTAGTCGCTCGGTGAATTGCATTCTTAAGTAGACATGCCATTTTAAATTTTAATTAAAACTTTCCTCACCACCAGCGCAACACTGTGCAAAGTGCAGTTTCAATGCACCCAGGCAGCCAGCTCGATAGCGCTACTCGCTCGCTAATAAGTTAGATTGTTTCGGGAATTGAATTATGAAGTTGCAAGATAAATCACTCAAAGCGACGAGTACTTGGCTCCGGTTTTTTCGCAGCAGAAGGAAAACTTTTGGGGTATTCTTAGAACGGGGAAGCGGGCATCCTTTTGCCTTCCGCTGTTCACTCATTAGCTGTCATTTGGTGCCACCTAACTGCCAATCAGAATACCTTTCGCCATTACGGATTCATTTATTTATTTACACCGAAATTCGCTTCTTAGGATAATGAAGAAAGTTTGCGGTGAATAGGAAATACCGCTTGCACTCCGGATAGAATAGTGCGCAAAAAGTGTCTCTGGCTAGTTCCGAGTTCCGACAGCCAGAAAGGCAGCCAGGTTAGCTTACGTGAAACAAGAAAACCGTCATTTATCAAAGTCGACCTGAATGAAGCGGGCCAGTTTGTATGGCACTGTTGGCGAACAAAAGGAAGTATGGACGGTCATGTTAGTACAATGAGTTTCCGATCCAATACCCGCTGGCCGGGGATCGATGAATCGATGCTTCATGCCGGGCCCTGATACGGTACACTCTTGCCGCTACTGCATAAATATGAAAGCGCCTACAGCTCTGAGCTGTTTTTTACGGATTGGGCTGGATCAGTTCGGTGCTTTTGAGCTGTGTTCAATGGCTCATGGGAAGGTCTCCAGGTGGGAAAATTTAGTGGTTTCCTATTTTCAATTTCAGGTTTTTGGTAGATTTACAGGGCCCGGCTTACATGTGATGTTAAGCATTGCAATTGTGCCTTCCCTTTCTCGTTATTGGAGGTATGAACTATACGAGAGTCAGATCCGGTGCCCCTGACAGAGCTGTTTTATGTTGGTTATAATTTATATTTGTACGAGGGCTCAGTCGAAGCTTCATTCACTTAGAAATGTCGGGCGAATAAACCGAATGGTGCGTATGTTGGGCAGTGCAATGCTTTATTTTAGCCACCCACCATGACTCCAAATCATAAACACGTTTGGAACTTGCTGATATTTATGATCATTGTCGTCTTAAATTTGCTTTTGGTGTGAATTTGTGTTTGTCAAGAATGCTATTTCTGGAAGTGGGACATTTTTTAAAATTATGGCACAAAATGGGTCAAAAAGCCAAGAATCTAAGAACCGGTCATGGGCCGTCGTTAATCGTTAGTTTTACGGTCATAACTCAGGAATAAAAAAAGAAGCTATCGTGAAATTTTTGTTACCAAAAGGGCTGGCCAAGAGAAGTTTTTTGGATATTATTCTTGAATAGCTAAGAATATGAATTTTTAAAGTAAATGCTTAGGAAAATACCGCCCAGTTAGCGTAGCGGTAAAATGCTGGTCTTAACAAGCCTGTCGTCGTATGTTCCAAGTTTGGTTGGGCGGTGCTGCTATAGCTAGACTGAGTCAGTAGAATCGTTCCGCTGTCCAGTACTCTAACAGTCGGCTGCGCGAAGTCTTAATATTTTTTTTTGAAACGGTGATTCTACAATTGATGGAGGGACGGTAGGGGAAAGTAACGAATTTTTTTTTGAGTTGAGTGGAAAGTGCGGGAAGGTGAGGGGGAGGGGTTATAGGTAACTACGCTGAATAAGTTTTCATTGTGACTCCTACATTTTGTCCAATGCTGGAAGGTGCATGGGTCGAACCAAGCTATAATCTGAGATTATAACCGGATTCGAACCCACAACACCCGCCAGGGCATGTGGCTCTCTGGTACTTGTACCTTTGAACCACAGAGGCGCTGGACAATTAGGGCTATTTTTAGACACTTTTGCCTCTTCCTCCGTCTACTGTAGAAACCACCAACTGAGAAGTTTTAATCTAACTTGTTTTTACTGTCAGGACACTATGCAGGCCCTTACGACTTGCAAGGTACTGCACGTGACGCTGTTCGTCTGTCAGCGTGTTAGGCGCGATTCTCAGTGCGGGTTTTCGGAGAAAGGCTCCGTTCCAATGAAATGGACCAAACTCGTGTGTTTAGTCTTTGACCGTGAAATGCGGTCATGCATTAATATTAATATTTGTTTGAAGTCTGTCGATAAAGAAGGGTCAAATCTTAGAGAAACCCCAAGTAACAATTCTAAAGCCACTTGGTTTTACTTTTATTTTATAAAGGTTTTATTGCGGTATTAATTAGTACCTCTGGGTTTATTGTGGTATTGCGCAATACCAAGAGGGTACGAGTCCAAACTAGTCCAAACTTATAACTAGCTAGAAAACCATAATAAAACTGTTAATAAAGCAAATTTATTGTGGTTGCTTATATTACCGCGTTAAAACTTGTTGGCTGCACCACGTATCTTATAAACTTACCATAAGTATGGCGTAGCAATACAAAATGGCGGACCAATCAAACTTGATCTCATCGCGGTTACTTGTCAAACCGCAATAAATCTATTAGTTTTATAGAGCTATTAAAACGGTAACACCCTGACCAAACAGTTTTTTTTGCTGCTATTATGAAGAATACCAAAGTTCAATACCAAAATCATTTTTTATGCGAAGCCATATTGCCATATTCTAGTATTTTGTTTTAGATCGCAAACCCAATTCATCAAAGCAAAGTGTTTTGCAGAAAGCAAGTTAATCAATCAGTTTTCCTGTCAGAGGAAGCAACTAAAATGATTTTATTAGAAATTGAGATTGACTAACTGAATATTTTTAATTGTTAAAACCAGGGATGGTTCGATCACTTTGACTCAATTTTGATTCATTTGCCAGTACCGTCTTAACGGGGCCAAATATGACAAAGTTATGTATGGAATATTTGTAGAACAGGTTATTATCTATAATTTTGCTGAACAAAGTTTTGCTGTATCTTTTGTAGTTACGGCGCTACAATGCTAGTATCTTATTAGTGACTAAATGAACGTTCATTTAGTCACTGATGAGTTACTAGCGTTGTAGCACCGTAACTTCAAAAGATACAGCAAAACTTTGTTCAGAAAAATTGTAGATTAGAACTAGTTCTACAAATGTCCCAAACATAACATTGTCATATTTGGCCCCTTTAAGACGGTACTGTCAAATGAATCAAAATTGAATCAAAGTGATCGAACCATCCCTGGTTAAAACAACCAGTTTTCGAAAATTGCAAAATTTCAGTGGCGCGCAGATTTTATCGACCTATCACATCAATATGCACGATGAAATTAAAGGCGCCCATGCTAGAAACCATCGAAATTGCTTAAAAGTTAATAAATATTTTATGGGATATTTTATTCTGATCGCTATAAACCAAATTGTTCAAAACGATCTGTCAGTAAAATTTAAACTTTTCTGCTCATGGATATATTTTCAAGTTGACAAACCTAGCGAACTTAATTACCTTTTGCCAGAAAAGTAAAAAGCTTTTTTAAATTATGGCGATGGCTGTCAAGCAGCGAAAGCTTAACCGGTTTTATAGCTGCTTTCAGCAGAGCGTGATACGACTACTTGAGCTTATAACCTGATTCTTATAGCGGTTATGAAAACATTCTGAGGAGTGGGTCACTTGGTCAGAAAGCAGTTTTATAGCGGTCATCAGAAAGTTCTGGTGTTGCTCATAGTTTTATAAGCGGTTTTATGAAATTGGTCATGAAAACCACTATACGAACGTAATAAAACTTGGAATTGTTTAACGTGGGACGTTTAAGCCGAAGGCTTTGCTTTGCTTTTATTGAGTGAGTGATATGCTTACCAAATTTTATTTTAGCTCGTACTTGCACGGTAGTATACTGCGTGTGAAACTTGGCTCCTGTCTTTCTTCGCAATCCACGAACATCTCAGGAGTTCCGCAAGGTTGTAATATGGGGCCGCTACTTTTTTCGCTGTTTTTCGACGACGTCACTTTTTTGTTGGGGGTTGATTGCAGACTTGTATATGCTGATGACCTGAAAATGTTTCCGGCAGTTGAAAAGATTGTGATTGTCGCCGTCTACAAATTTTACTCGATGTTTTCACTGTTTGGTGTAAACAAAACTGGTTTACTATAAATGTAGCAAAATGCGAGGTGATGAGCTTCTATCGCCTATAGAACCCGATTCTTTTTAGTTATCGGGTTGATGGACTCGATTTGCGCAGAGTCGACCATGTCACTGACCTTGGCATTTTACTTAATTGACCAAACTCATGTTTTAGTCTTTGACCTTGAAATGCGGCCAGGCAACTTGTTAAGCGTAGCTACCTGTTACCCCCCCCCTTCCTTTCCACTCTTTCCCCTCTTTTCCAAAAATATCAGAGGGATTGTGTACAAGACACGACCGCATATATAGGTGACGCAGGACTACGTAAGTCTCTTTGTAGTGATAGTAGCATGTATTCATGCTTGTAATCATTCGATTCTTCATGTATACATGCTATATGCAACATATATACAAGCTACATACGTTGTATGTAACATTTATCAAAGTAGTAATATTGCATACGTTCAATCCTCAAAAGATTGTGCATTTGAAAACAATTTAACAAAATCAAGAATTTAACAAACTATTACTTTCCTGCTACCTTACTGAAATTAAAAATTGTTTTTATGATCCATGGTTTCCCATGTTGAAGGGATTTTACCAATGCAATCCTATTTTATCATCAGCACATCTTTTCACTACACTTCTAATGATTTTACCAATGCAATCCTATTTTATCATCAGCACATCTTTTCACTACACTTCTAATGAAACGGTAAGCATGCGTATTCATACAGAGCCGTATTATAACCGAACACTACAGCTGTAGCACATTTTTCCAACACAGATATCAAATTCGCCGAGGTTTAATTGTCACGCAGTAAAGAATTTGCGATCTGTTGGGACAGCGAACTTGTGTCATTTTTTCTGGCACACTACCCTAACACAGACATCAGATTGGACTAGGTTTAATCGCGTTCGTAAGATATCTGTTGGTACGAGCGGGCTTTGCCACTCTCTCTGGCGTACTTCCCAAGCAAGGACATCAAAATGGTCTAGGTTGAACCGGGGTGTTAAGAAATCTTGTTGAAATGAGGAAACTTTGTCACTTGTTTTGGCTTACTTCCCAAGCACAGATATCAAATTGGTATAGGTTTAGATCATCGTTAAGAATCTTCCAACCAATCACAAAGCGAGAATTCTGGTAAAACATAGGTTCATTTTTCTCAATTTTTCAATAGTTCAACATCAAGAATCCATACTTTTCTTCATTTGGGTCAATTCTTAGATTTTCCGATCGATTGATGTAAGAATATTGAAAATCGATCGGAAAACCGCTGAGATATTAGCGCTCAAAACTTTTCATTTTTCGTGACGCTCGCATTTTTCGATTTTTTGGAATGACACCATATCTCAAAACTTGCCGTAAGACGTAGTCCTACGTCAAACAATTCATTACTTTCCCCTATCGTCCCTCCATCAATTGTAAAAATCATCGTTTCAAAAAATATTAATATTAATGCCTGACCGCCAAGGTCAAAGACTAAAACACGAGTTTGGTCAATTTTACTTAATGCTAAGCGCACGTTCCACGCACATCGCGAATCAATTATTTCTAAAGCAACGTGTCAACTTCAAGGATCCACGTTAAACTTTTCAGAAGCAAAAAGCTTTGAAATAAGGGTTTCTCAAGGCGTTTTCATCAAATTTCTCCTAGGAAAGCCTAATAAAATTGATAGCTTTTATCTACTAACTTGAAACTCTGGTACCGTTGCACAATTCTCAATTTAACTAATTTAACACGCACAAAACATTACGTATAAAATTAAATTGCAACGAAACTAAAAAGGATAAGAGTTTTACGCCATGGAACCAATTGTAGAACAGTACCAGAACTGCAAATTAGTAGATAAAAGAAATCAACGTTATTACACTTCCTTAGGAAAAATTTCAAAGCTTTTTGCTTCTGAAAAGTTACTAAATTTCATGAAATAAGAGATTTAACGGCAATTTTTAGTGTGAAATTTTCACAGCTTTCGAATGAAAGCACAGAATCGAGCTAAGTAGCATACTTTTTGTACTAGATTTAATTTAATGGAAACAGAGCCAACAACTTAAAATGTTTAATAACTCAGTAACGACAGAGATTTGACCATATGCGTGGATTTTTTTTCGTCAAATGTGGTCCTCTATCACCCCCTGAAATATTTTCATTAAATCACCTAACACCCTGTATACCCAACATTTGAGCAGTTCGAAGGCTGCGAATAGTTTCTATGACATTCGGCCGTTCGTTATTCGGCTATTTAGTGATTCGTGTTTTGTCCATTTTCATTCGGTCATTTGATCTACACAGAAAAATATTTCATGATAGAACATACTATATTAGAGGGTAAAAATTAGAAGAAGCACCACTAAATTTTAGCTAAAAAGATTTCTGTTTAGCTTAAGGATTGCATTGGCCAAAAATACTATGCGTTACCGCGATGAATAGAAAAAATAACAGCTTCGTGCTCAAAATTACTAGAACTAATCGTGAAAGGTAGTAAAATTGACTGGAACATGTTGCTTGTACAAGAATCCTCCGATGTTTCACTTTCGTCGGAGAGTAACACTAAAAATTTGTTACGATTTTAGTTCGACTACATACGCCATTTCCCAAAGAAGTTACAAACAATAAGTCGAGACCATACTATGCTACACCATATGTTATTTCGTCCAACTGAGTTTCGGCCTTTCGTGATACGGCCATTTGTGTTTCGGACATTGCAGTTTTTATGACTTTTATTGCTTTGATGCAATTTTTTTTCGAAGCTCTTTAAACTTTCACAGTCTTCCTAAAAAAGTGTGCAGATTTTCGCAAATTATTTTTAAGCCAGAAAATTCGAATAGCCGGAAAACTGCTCGATTTTTCGGTTTTCGAGCAATTGCAGACATTTTTTTTAGAAAATATGGCTTCTCCGATTGAACTGTTCAACACAAGTGGAGCCAGAGATGCCAAATTTTTGTAAAAAATGTGCAACTACTCGACTGCTCGAATTCACTGGTTGAAAAAATATCTGCAAAAATCTGAATTAAGCTGGAATCACACGGATCGTCAGCGAACATCATCGGCAACGTATCGTAACGGACTGTCAAGGCTCAGACACAATGCATACGGATTTTTCTACGTTGCGGATATTTGACAGAAAACCCATGGAAAAACTGTCAAATTGCCGCAACGTAGTAAAATCCGCATGCATTGTGTTTGGGCCTTCAGTGATGGTCGCATGCATTTTCAATGTGCGCATTCACACGGGTCCGAAACATCACTTCACGGAACGTCAAGACACTCGTGTGATGCTGGAGGAACAAACCAAAAAATAGCGATTATTAATTGTGTTGTTCCGGTTGCCACACTGCAGAGCACATATTTTGGTCAAAATTTTCATCCTGTTTCAAATTCAAGCACACATTTTGAATATTTGCTGGCATTTAAGATAGCAGAAGGAATTTTCGATTTAAGATTGCGCCTCTCTTAGACTCTCTACTAATACCACACTCAAAATATTCTGCACGTAACTAATAATAAATTTCCAAGGGGCTATTTTTCGCTATTATCCTAAATGTATGCCATGCGAATTTTCTTTCTCTTTTCTGCATACGCGTTGGATAGGTCGTCTGCTCGATTTAAATGACACTGACAGATAATCGTTATTCCAATTTTGACATTATCGCCACTCTACAGTCAACCAAAAAAGTATTCGGACAGCAGCGCATAAAATTTTCTTTTAGTAATTTTGCACACTATTTTTGCAAAGAATGGTAACACATATTTTTTAAAACAATGTTTAACTAAAGCATATTTAGATGCACAACAAAAATTCGGGGAAAAGCTTTCTGTTTTGAAGATAGGGTACATATAGTTTGAATTGCTCAAAAACGCAGCCAAAAAAGTATTCGGACAGTTAACTATTAGTTGAAACAAATGTCCTTTCTCGCTCAACTACTACCTTGTAGGACCATTTACATTCTTGATGACCTGTTTTAATCTGTTTGGGATGAAATTAATAATTTTTCAAATATCCCTCTGCGAATTGCTGACCATTTTTTTACAAGAGCTCGGTTTAAGTCATTGTGATAAGAAATCGAATGATTTCTCATTTAGAAATGAAATTATCTAAAAAGGTGTTCAAAAGGGTTCAAATCTAGACTGAATACTGATGTTTCGATAGCTCTAGGACAATTGTATGGTGCCTACCGCTTACAATTATCGACAGTATATTTAGATTCAACATTCCGGTACAATATATATGTACCACACAATTACAATTTTGCTTCAATTTCACCTAAAATTGTTCAGACAGTTGAGTTTACATTTAGTTCTATCCAAAAATATATATCTTTGCTGCCTCGGAGCTTTCCATGTACCCCAACAAGGTACGACATCAACAACCCCTATGCAAGAATAACTAAAAGAGAAGGGTTACAAGAGAAAAATCACTCGTCAGCAAGTAAACATGCAATGCGGTTAGTGTCATATCTTGTTGGGATACATGCAAAGCTCCGAGACAGCAAAGATATATATTTTTGGATAGAACTAAGTGTAAACTCAATTATCTGAACAATTTTAGGTGAAATTAAAGCAAAATTGTAATTGTGCGGTACATACATATTGTACCGGGATGTTGAATCTAACCATACTGTCGATAATTGTAAGCGGTAGGCACCATACAATTGTCCTAGAGCTATCGAAACATCAGTATTCAGTCTAGATTTGAACCCTTTTGAACATCTTTTTAGATAATTTCATTTCTAAATGAGAAATCATTCGATTTCTTATCACAATGACTTAAACCGAGCTCATGTAAAAAAATGGTCAGCAATTCGCAGAGGGATATTTGAAAAATTGTTAATTTTATCCCAAACAGATTAAAACAGGTCATCAAGAATGTAAACGGTCCTACAAGGTAGTAGTTGAGCGAGAAAGGACATTTGTTTCAACTAATAGTTAACTGTCCGAATACTTTTTTGGCTGCACTTTTGAGCAATTCGAACTATATGTACCCTATCTTCAAAACGGAAAGCTTTTCCCCGAATTTTTGTTGTGCATCTAAATATGCTTTAGTTAAACATTGTTTTAAAAAATATGTGTTACCATTCTTTGCAAAAATAGTGTGCAAAATTACTAAAAGAAAATTTTATGCGCTGCTGTCCGAATACTTTTTTGGTTGACTGTATATACCGTGACCGCACATAATTGCGATCAGCTCCTAATTCCGATCACTCAACCTAAATGGTCAATTTGTAGAAAATTGAGCCAAAATCTGTAGTAACTGAGCACACTTAGTTATTGTGCTATGTGTTTATGTGTCAGTTGTTGACAAATTACTGCCTTTGCACCATGCACCATGCACTTCAAAATAAATTAAATTCGACAAGCAGTAGCAAAAAACACCATCAAAATGTATTTTCTTAGCCGAAGTGCTAAGCGCTCGATCAAATTTGCTAAGATCATAGCATCGTGAAAACATATTACCTTCTTCGGTATTCTATGATGCTGAAAAATGTTGAATTTGCGGAATTTATTCCATTAAAGTGATTGATCGGAATTATGAACATAATTTTTTTTTTCTGCTTCTATTCCGATCACTATATCAAAGTTATAAACTGGCAAAATGCGAGCTAACGAAATTGCTATTTGGATTTTGGGATTAATTGCAACATGATAACATGGTAGGATTATCGAAATTTTTTGACGTAGAACTACGTCTTACGGCAGGGTGTCAACCAAAATTTGGAGCCAAGCCACCGTCACGAAAGAACGAAAGATTTTGAGCGCTAATAGCTCTTCCAATTTAAAACGGATTTTGATCATAAACGATGCAGCAATTGTATGGCTTTCTTGAATAGATTGTTTGCCAATCGCTAAATAGTGAAAATTAACGGAAGCTTTCAAGCCAAAAATTTTCCATGCATTTTCCGTATGATAGCCTTACTTCCCCGGCCCGGACGACCATTACACACCAAGCTTGTGGCTGCTGCTGATTAACGTAAGCAAGCATAAGCATAGGATTCCGCCTGTGTGCTGCTACTCCGTTATTGACCAGGACCGATGAAAATTGCAAAATGATGGCTGGAAAAAGCATGCTTAGCACAGCGCACTGTTCCTTATTGCGCAACCTTATCAGGTTCGTGCGTGCTGATCAATACCGACGCCGGCCACGTCCGAATGCGGTTCCTGGTGGGATGGGAAGGAATGTTAGTCCGATACTTGTTGCTAATAAAGACCAGGGAATCCTCTGCATCTTCACAAGCATCAAGCTTGTGGCTGCTGTTGATTCAAAACAAAGAAGCAAACTAAATTTTCGTGTATTTTGCTTACTACAGAGCACAGTATAGCCTAGGTTCTACGTTCCGATTTGGAATTTTGACCTTCTGTTTTTATACGACAGACTTCGCAGCCTGTAAGAGTACGGGACAATTGTAGGACTAGTGCTACAAATCCTTTGACTCTTTCAGTCGAGATTCGAACATGTGACGTCTAGCTTCCCGATCAGATGATTCTAACAAAAAATCTAACAGAATTGTTGCTCAAGTTGATATTTCTATCAAACTTTGTTATAAAGGTTTCTACCAAGATTCTATCTCGTTCTGTTACTTATAAATCGTTTTGTTACAATTTGGTTATACAGCAAGACAGAATACTGATTTTTGTTACACATATGGATATAAACTAGATCAAATTATATCATAATTTGATATATTTGTAATATGCCTTGAGCAAATTTTGTTACAATTTTGGTTATTTTAACTGCTAACGAGACCAAGTTTATAACCAAACGCAAAGGAGACTTTGTTATAAATACTTTACTCAGACGTTTTGCTTTTCTAACGCTGCAAACAAGCGACAGCGACAGCGCAGTTATGAATTCTATCTTATTAATTCTCCTAGAACTTTGTTAATAGCTGGATGCGTGAGGCAAATTTCTATACTGAAATACTCCGATTATAGCACTGGAACAAATTTTCGTTTTTGATATCACAAAATAGCTCACCTACCATAAATACGGTACAGCAAGATAATATTATTATTATATTGTTTGTTTTTTTCTCACTTTACGCTACCTTACGCTACACATATACCAATATGGTGTAAAAAGTTTTCTTTAATATTCGAGATTTCTTCGCGAAAACCAGCCTCACGTAGTTCTACGCCAACTACGCGGTCATATCTGAAACACAACCTTTCTGATTTGATTTTCACTATTATTTATGATCAAAGCTTTATGAAAACGTCGAATGTGGTCCAATTTTATTGTAATTGTAACAATTGAACAAAGATAAAAGAAGAAGAAAGTTTCATAATCCGCTTGTCGATCTTTTGACAAAAATTTTATGAATATTAAGCTAATGATAATAATGATCATTAACGCAAGCAGAAGATAACTGGTAGGGGGATTGTACTTTAACAGCCCATCATGACGTGATCGGAATTAGACACACCTGTGATCGGAATTAGAATCACCCCTTATAATTGATGATCGGAATTAGGTGCACTGATACATTAGACTTTGATGCATTTTTTTTAACTTTCGGTAAATAATTTAGGTATTTTAGTATTTTTCCATGAAACATAATTGAAAATACTTGCTAAAGACACATACCGTGTAAATAAATATCAAAGCTATTTTTTTCAGAAGGGACTCAAAGATGAATCACGCCTTAGGTGATCGGAATTAGGTGCTTTCACGGTATAGTAACTCTACTAGAGTGATGGCACCTATACGACTTAAAAGTTACCACCGTCATCCGTAGAGGACGTACTAAGGATCCTGTCCTTCGAGATTTGACACTGCTAGAGGGGTGATAAGACGCTTAATTTAAAAAGAAATATTTGGAACTGGACGTCTGCGCTAGTGGGTCTGGGGGAGTTAAGCTGATGTGGACGAAAAAGAACAATGGGGGCTAAACAGTACCAGACGTCCTTTATGAACGACGCCTAACCAGAGTAAAAATATCCAAATCGAACCCGTCGTCTAAAGAGCCTGAGTGAAAAAACAAACGTTTTGACAGTCGTTAAATTGAAACTGGGGCGAACCTAGGTTGGACCCTAGTCTGGCTAAAACTTGAATTCTGGCTTTAGTTTTCAGAAGGTTGCATAATCAACCCTTTTGCATGCATTATGCGACCTTTCGAAAACTAATGCTGGAATTATTTTTAATGATGTTCTCAATGGAATGTAGATTCAGTTAAAGGGTTTATTATTCATTTTATTTTTATGCGTCCATATCGTGCTCTAAATGCAGTTGATTTGTGCATGAATAAATCTATAAGCACAGGGGTAGACATCCAAGCTAAAAGAGTGTTCTTTGTATACGAATATTGCGAAAAAAAAGCTCGAGTTATGCGATGTGATTTGTTCGTTTCCTTTTGTGGTATCTAGACAGGGTGGCGCTGTTGAATGTTAGAATTATATATGGAAAACAATAGTTCACACGGTACGAAAAAATAAAAGGAAAAATTTACATAGTAAACGGGTAATCGGTAATTTTAAAATACAGTAATTTAAAAAAAGAAAATTCATAAATGATTCCTAGAAAAGACTGTCGTTGGAACCAGACACCAGTCGAATTTTATCCTGCTTGATACACTCAATAACACCTTGAAGCACCCATGCTATGAAAGTAGATAAAACTGGAACAAAATGTAAACAAAATAAGTAGAGATACCAATATCGAAATTTTATATTAGCTAACTTACCTGTTACCGTTGTGATGCCCATAATATGAATTATTGTTAAAGCAATGATAGCTGCGCTTATTGCTTCACCTTCCCCTTCAATTACTATTCCAGACACAATGCTGCAAATAAACAAAATGGTAACCAGCAGACCACATGCTCCACCAATGAACCGGAGATGGTTGTAAACTAAGTTTTCTCGACGCTGAAAAATGGTCATCAAAATAATTTAAGTTCAAATACATAATTATTTTTAGGATTGATTATGCTTTGGGTAAATGTATAATTTAATCAAGGTAGAAAGAAGGTCTATTAAGGTACAAACACGCGTCATTGATTTCTGGGATTTCAAAAGCAGTTTTTATGCTCAAAACAAAATATTTTTTCACGAGAATTTATCATCCAGAGAGAGAGAGAGAGAGCCTTTTGAGAACATTAATCAAATATTTCTCAAAAACTAAAACTTTTTTATGATCTAAAACATTAAAGTTGATACTATCTTGTTACAATTCGCCAGTTCACTTTTCGTCATTTTTTATATAGTAGGTATATTTAAACAAGCACACATACCATAAACATACCGGAAATCAATTCTAACGGGTGGCAACTAAAATTTTGGAATTTTTTTCTCAAGCTGTCAAAAAAAAACAAAGATACAGGAAGAAGATCTTATTTACCGAAATTAACGATATATTATCCATTGTTGGAAAAAAATTAGTGTACATTTGAAAACGGTCCGTAATCGGCTGTTCGGCGAAGCTTTCGTTTGACGTCGAAACAGGAGCGTTGTACGGCCGTCATGTCAACTTTGCGAATGCATCTCTTGATTCTAGCAATCCACTGTTTGCAATTCGTGGTTCTTAAGTTATTTTTGTACACCTAGGAACTCAAAATCCCGAAGAAATTTTCGATTGGGCGCACTGAGACAGATTTTTCGGGTCGTGGTTCTTGGGTAAAAATGGGCTCGAATGGGTATTCAGGAACGATTGTGTTTTTTTGGCGTAAGGCGATGATGCTCTATCCACGTATTGTCTATCTGTATGATGTTTTTGTAGAAACGGGATCAAAATTTTCCCCAAACATTCGTCTGGTGCATCTTAATTGATAGCCAAACCAGAGGGCTTGTTATTGAAGAAACGAGAAAGGGAACGATGTCCTTCTGCGTCCATAATTTTGGCTGGTCTTCCACTACCTTGGTTGCGAATAGTTGTTGGGCATCTTAGGATATGGTAAACAGTCGAAGCCGCAACATATTTGCTTTTTAAATGTTGTATCGTATACTTTTTGCCGAGTATACTGTTGCAGTTCGTAGAAGTGTACAACGCGCTCCCGAAATGCTTCTTGTTTCGACGCCATTTTTAGCCAAACTGGGCAAGCATAAACAAAACAAAAAACATTAACAAAAAGAGGAGAGAGGGAGAGAGCTAACACATACATACTCTTGTTTCTCTCTGAGCTCGTTTGTTGTTGAGCATCATGAGGGCCGTGAAAAAATTCCAAAATTTTAGTTGCCACCCGTTAAATCATAAATCATGGCGACTAAAGAGGGTATGAAAACCATCAAACTTGTCGCAACAACATGCCGGATGTGTGGGTTGGAATCATAGCACAATTGCAAGAAACAATTCAATATATTTATTCAATGGCCTATTATTTACCAATTCTCATCCTGTTTGCAGACATAACCAACCTGTAGAGTACACTACGAGGAGGCTCGAAATGATAGTAAGTAACAATGTTCCAACTAGACTAATACCAGCATAGATGATTTCCATCATGCGAAAGGAGTTATGAGATACCATTTTGAACTACATAGATGAGGGAACGAAACACTTGCACTCGTTCAGAATGTAAATGATTACCAAACACTGTCCAGCTAGTTCGACATACAAGAGTTGATAAATTCTTAAATTGGAATTATATCGAAGTCAACTCCTCTTCCACAGAATCATCCGGATGTAATATAAGATCGCAGAGGAGTGAAGTTAAATTTATGCTTGGGCTAGCATAACTTGAGAGGCGGACGAAGGGATAAGCAATTGTTTATTTGATTTTTACAGAGAAAATGAAACAACATTCTATGTTGATGGAGGTATCAGCAAAAAATGAAAATGGCGGGGATTCTGTAACGTGCCGTGCCTTTGAAGCCATGTCTGCTTTAAATATAAGCCTAGGCAATAATTATTTGATTCACAAAACTATGACCTATTGTCCCATTTATTTTAAACCAAATTTGATAACAAAAATGTCTAGTAGAATGCAACTAGTTAAGCTTCTTACTCATAGTTCATAGATAGATTTGTTACAAACTAACTTTTATGAACTATTTCAGTGGTAAAAGGGAACTGATCTGGTTAGAACGAAAAGTCATCATAACATGATTAATTCAAATTAACGAAAAAGAGAAACGGCAGACAATTCAAACAGCTTTTCTCTGTTTGGGTGTCAACATTTGGTAAAAAGTAAATTTTTGCCTTGATTTTTTAAAAAATTGATCGAATTTCGTTCGACAAACGTTGGAAGTTTATATGACAATTTCGCTACCAGTCATTAACTATTTTATTCTATTCACTATATTTCATAAATCACAATGAGTTATTGTTCTTACGAGCTGAGACTTAGAAATGGATATTATTTTGTTCCAACTAACAAATTTTTTGTTACTTTCGTATACTTTTCGTCACTTTTGATGCGGGAAATGAACGAACACTTACCATAAACATTCCAAAAATCAACATTATATCATATATCATAGCGATCATGGAGATTAAAAGCACCGTCAGACTTGTTCCTACAACACGCCGGCCGCTTTGGTTATCGTAAACGGAACTTCTTACTGGAATCAGAATTTACAAATTTGGCGAAACCGTTCCGCAATTTGATTAACAAAACTCAATTTAACTGCAAACTGCAACCCACCTTCAAGCTCCGTAATCTTATGGCTCGAATTAATAATAAGCAACAATGATCCCACCAGACTTACACCGGCATAGATGTAGCCCATCACGCGGAAGGAGTTATGAGAAACCATTTCAAACGAGATAAACGAACAAAACACTTCCACACGTCCGGAATGTAAATTATTGCTGCAAAGTGTCCAGCTAGTTAAACACACAAGAGTAGACTAATCCGAATGCTTGACTCTAAAGTACCCCGCAGCACACTTCGTGCAACATAGTAATCCGGCTGCAACATTGTATCGCGAACAAGGGACAATGAATTTATGCTTGCGGTAGCATAATTTGATATGTAAACGGAGCGATAAATAAATGCCTATAAGTACATCACACTAGCAAAGCGCAATCTATAAAGAGCAAAACTATTATTTTCATTAGTCCATTTTTTATGTGTGATAAAGGTATCAATTTTTCACATGATGATGTACAAAATTTCATATTCTGACGCTGAGATTGTTCCAAAAAATCTTCCGACCACGACATACACGGCGCTTTGTTTATAACAAAGCAAAGCAACGGATTGTTTCTCAAAAACAAATGTAGAAAATTGTATCTCTAAAGAAAACATACCTAAATTTTCAATGTTATGTAAAATCTCAGCTTTTTAGAAAAATACAGGAAATGGAAGTCTGTTTGATCGTCAAACCATAAAAATACAAAAAAAGGATTTTCTTGATATTTTTGCTATAAGGTATAAAAAAGTTACCCTTCAATCTAATATATTTACTGGAAAGTTCAGGTTTAAAAAGTTTAAGAATTTTTTTTGTTCGTTACATTTACCGCTGTCAAACAGCCTTTCATTTGATACCAAAATGGTTTAAATAGGTTTAGTGGTTCACAATTTGCATGAATTGAAGCAGTTTTAAGGACAATAATGCCGAAAAATATTCGATACTCGTGGTTACAATTCGTTTAAAACATGACATTTAAACAAAGTAACAATGAATACACATCATGATGCAAACAAGATTCTATAACTTTGCATTTTTTATGAATTGAAACGTTGAAATGGACATTAATGAAAGAACACTTACCATAAGCATTCCCAAAATCAACTGTATATCATATATCAAAGCGATCATGGAGATTAAAAGCACCGTCATACTTGTTCCTACAACACGCCGGCCGCTTTGGTTATCGTAAACGGAACTTCTTACTGGAATCAGAATTTACAAATTTGGCAAAACCGTTCCGCAATTTGATTAACAAAATTGAATTTAACTGCAAACTGCAACCAACCTTCAGGAGCCGTAATCTTGTGGCTCGAATTAATAATAAGCAACAATGATCCCATCAGACTTACTCCGGCATAGATGTATCCCATCATGCGGAAGGAATTATGAGAAACCATTTTAAACTACATATAATATAAATGAACAAAACACTTCCAAACGTATCGACTGCTTTCGACTGTTATTAATTATTAGTGGAAAGCGTGCAGCTAACTAGACCCACAAGACAAGACTAATTCAAATGCGAAAGTCTAAATTGCACCGAAACTCCGGCTATAATATTATGTCGCGCAGGAGTGAGAATAGATGTATGCTTGCGATAGCATAATTTGGGATGCAATAAGCTAATGTTTATTTGACTTTTTACCGTGAATATGATTTTGTTTACGGGCGTAAGAGCAGAACCATTGTGTGCAATGGACCATTCTTTGTTCTTCAATGTGTGATGATACTGATGAGACCTCTCAGTTGGCCTCGTGGTACGACGCTGGTCTGACAAGCCAGTCGCCGTATGTTCGATTCTTGGCTGGGAGAGGTTGTTAGAGTCAATGAGACCTTTCCCCGTAATTGTCCTGCAGTACTGTAAAGACTGTAGAATCAAGGTCAAGTTTCAAAAAGGGAACGTAGCAGATATGCTTATCGTATTTTTGTGATGAAGAGATCGTTCAGTCACAAGATGCTGAACGAGATTCCACATTCTGGCGCTGAGATTATAATATGTGAATTGATGATGGTAGTGCTCAATTCATTCCGTGCCGTCGATGCTCAGTCAGATGCAGAACTCCCACAAATACAGATATTTGTGCATGCACAAATTTGGGACCCATCAATTAATTCAGTTGCTGTGATTTCTGGCTCTACTAATGTTCCTGAACTTTAAAGGACTCCATAAACTATTTATGTTATTTAAAAGATTAGATCGAGAAAATAAACTACTCCGGAGAAAACGGTAGGGTCCCAAATTTATACATGTACAACTATCTGTATTTATGGCAGCTCTGATCAGATGATCCTTTGTTCATTGTATAGATATTTTTTTCAAGCTTTTTTCATTTACTATTTCCTGTTTTAAAAATTCATAACTTTTAAACCTAGGATTTTTTCCTAGATATGGGAAAAATAATTCCACAAAATCTTTCATGACCTACAGTCGGCTTTGTTGATAGTTGGATTAGACAATATGATCAGGACAGGCAAAATTTTGACGAAATTCAAACTCATGACTTCTACAAAATAGGAAACGATATAAGATATATGAAATCATTTGCATTCGACGGGGAAAGTTTTCTAGTTTTTCTAAAATATTAAAAGATTTGCAGTAGCCAGCCAGGTTGTCCGGGGGTATGTCAAAAACTGATTTTTTCATTCCTAGCATCTTTTTCTGTGTTGAAAATTTAATGATATTCGTATTTTGTTCCACAACTAGATTTTATTTGTAGTCGATTGGTGAGCAGGTTACGACTAAGGTTTCGGACATTTCCGTGAAATCAATACTAGTAACATCTATTACTTTGACCATTTTAGGACATGACCCACATCATATCAAATGAGCATCAAAGATTAACGTTTTATGAGCCATTCAAACTGAAAGCATATTCAGGTCCGCGTCGTGTCAAGGCAATGCTGCAGCAGGTTCTAGGTACCCCGGTGGAAGTGGCCGTTTTAGGGATTATCCGAAACCATATCAATATGAGTGTTAAACTTCAAGTTTGGTAAAGGTAGGACAATTGGCAACATTTTCAGAACTGTTTTCACTGAAATGGCCTCGGCTGTTTCTCGACGGATTTCCGTTCTCTTTTCATCAATCGACTGCAAATGAAATCTAGTTATGGTATAAAATATGAAAGTTAATTAATTTCCATGACAGAAAAAGATAAAAACGATGAAAAAATCGTTCCCCCAGACAACCTAGGATAACTCCGGTGTTCACTGTTTACTGCAAACCTTGAAATATTTTAGAAAAACTAGAAAAATTTTCTTGTCGAATGCCATTGGTTTCATCTAAAGATGTCCTATTTTGTAAAAGTTATCGCCGTCTAACCCCTGTATCTTCGCAGGCCTCCAGAATCAACGAATTTTACCTCAAAAATAAATGGGGAAAATTGTACCTCTAAAAGAAAATATTATACATTTCTGAATTTTTAATACATATTTCTTTCAATAGATACCGTTTGATACCGTACGAGAGCCAGGAGCTGAATATGTTTGCGACATTTCAATTCGAAAAAATTAAATTTCGCAACATGAACGCAATAATAAAAAAACAATGTTTACCAACTATTGGTAAACAGCTTGATTCAGGTGTCAAACGTTATATTGCGATTAGCGATAAACACAAAAGAAACTGAGATGCATGGGAGAGTAAGGTTGCTGTGTTGAGTAAATTTATTGGCACGCGAATTTCAGCTGTTTTCGAAATGTACAATATGCGTTACGAAGTAACGACATCTGTTGTATTCAACAGGGATACATTGATAGTTTCAAGCATACTCTCACGAATGGCGCATGATGAAACACTTGCGTCAGCTTCTGTTATTTATTATCAGAAATTATACGCGGTGTCCTATTAGGAAAACAATCCTTTCAGATCAAAACGTTATCATTAGTTTTATGGCACCACAACTAGAGGCGCTTTAGTAATTAGAAAGAAGCGGCCAAAGATTAACAGCACTTATTTAGCTACTTTATCACCCGAGAGCCGGGGTGGCTCGTGCCGTATCAAGATTTTCTCTCCATTGCACTCGATCCTGGGCTACTCGTCGCCAATTAGTTGCGCGACTTGACACACGAAAGTCGGCTTCAACCTGGTCGACCCATCTACCACATTGGGCCCTTCTATTCCTGGTGCCAGTGGGGAAGAAGAGAACAGATTTCACCGCACAGTCGTCCGGCATTTTTTCGACGTGGCCAGCCCACCGTAGTCTCCCAACTTTCGGCAGGTGTACGATCGGATTCTCTCCAAGCAGTGCCTGTAGCTCGTGATTCATACGCCTCCACCAGTCACCGCTTTCCGTTTGTACTCCGTCAAAAATAGTCCGCAATACCTTTCGTTCAAATACGGCAAGTGCACGCAAGTCTTCCGTAAGCAAAGTTACTGTCTCAAGTCCGTAGAGGACTACCGGTCTTATTAGCGTTTTGTACATCGTCAACTTTGTGTGGTGGCGTATGCTCCTTGATCGAAGTTAAATAAAAAAAAACTTATCCAATTTAATTCTACTATGTATATTTTATTCTTGACAGATATGCAGTGTCTGTTGAGACACCGTCAATAGTCACTGTCCGTGGGAGGCAAACGTTGCTTTCTCTGGAGCCTTTTCCTGCCATACATTTGGTTTTCGACGCATTGATTTGTAATCCTAACCTCCTAGCCTTCGTTTTTAGTCTGGCGGAGATTGCCTCCGCCGTCCCAAGGTTTCTAGTAATGATGTCGAGGTCGTCTGCGAAGGCTAGGAGTTGGCTACTCTTGCTGAAGATCGTTCCTCTCGTTTCGATGCTCGCTCACCGGATCACACATTCAATAGCGACATTGAATAACATACAGGGCAATCCATCCCTTTGTCGCAGCCCTCTGCGGAAGGACTCGAGAGTGTCCCCGAAACCCGCACGTAGCACATCACTCGAGTCCGGAAACCCGAACTCGTGCATTATCTGCCATAGTTGTTCGCGTTCTACTGTATCATATGCTGCCCTGAAATCCACGAAAATATGATGCATGGGTACGTTGCACTCTCGACATTTCTGGAGGATTTGCCGGAGAGTAAAAATTTGATCCGTAGTAGCACGGGTCCCCATTTAGCTCACCTGATACTGCCCTGCAAATTCTCTTGCTATTGAGGATAGACGACGTAGCAAAATCTGAGAGGGCACGTTGTAGGCGGCGATGAGCAATGTGATGCCGCGGCAATGACAGCAATCTAGCCGGTCGCTCTTTTTGTAGATGGGGCAGACTACACCTTCCTTCAACTCTTCTGATAGTTTCTCCACCTCCCAAATCCTAGAAATTATCCAATGAAGTGCCATTCTTAGCAGTTCTAGGCCATCTTTTTAGAGCTCTGCCGGAAGTCGGTTCCTTCTGGCGTCTCGATTATTCTTCAGCTGACGAATTTCTCGCCGGATCTCTTCGAGATCTGGAGCCGGAACGCTGTTGTCGTTTGTAGGCACTTCCGTTGGTTAACTTCCATTGCGTCTCCTTCTGCTATATCGCCGTTATTCGCCGGTGTACATCGAAGAACTGCTTCCACCTGTCGACCACCTCACTCTCGTTTGAGATTAGATCCCCTCTCTCGTCTCTGCACGTGTCAGGATTAGGTGTGTAGCCCTTACGAGTTTGATTCATCTTCTCGTAAAACTTGCGCGTCTCATTAGCCCGGAATAGTTGTTCCAACTTCTCACGATCTCTGTCCTCCTTCTAGCGCTTTTTCCGCCTCAAGATCGTGGTCATCTCATTCCGCGCTCGTCAATACTAAATTCTCCCTCGTGGATATGCTTAGATAGTTTTTCCAGGCTCTTTTTTTCTCTCTGTCGCTTGTTGGCATTCCCCGTCAAACTAATCATTTCGTGCACTCGATTTTGGCCAACACTAAGAAGTTGGTTGCGGCTCTGAAGTTTAGCGATCTGCAGTTCCAGGTACTAAGTCTAGTAGAATTTTCTTGACTCTTTTTAGTTTTAGTTTAGTGAGTTTAGATAGGTAGCCATAATAGGGCTTACGCTACCGAGTCTAGTGATGGGGCTGCCATTTTACAGTGTCGAGACAACACTGTGCCTCCTTCCATGTTGGTATTCGATCTTAGTTTCCACCCGATCTCCGCACAGGTTGCTCGTACTCCGGCTGGTACCACGTGGAGGTAGGGATAAGAGTTGCTGGATAAGAGGCTAAGGACCACTATGGCATCCGTTTTACGCATTATCCAACCATTTACCAACCAACTGTTCTTCGGAAGCTACCTATTAACTCCATTCTCTGTATGGAAACTCAATCTCAAGCAGGTTATTGGTTTTATTAACCATATAGTATTTAATTGGGGCACAGTCTTGCAACCTAGCTCAACTCCTTCAATGGGTATGAACAATTCGTAAACTGTGTACTGCAATCGAGGCCTGCTACAAAAGACAGTCTTCATGACTGACGTGGTGGCATTTTTGAACTCAGTGCACAGTGGTCAAGAAACGAAAACTAAGTGGAAATTTACTTTTGCGGCTAAGCGATTCATAATAGCTCCGTGTAATGTTCAGCATATTTCTTAAACCCTAAAAGACAACTAATGTGAAATCCGTGGCTAAGTGCCAATTTGGTTTGTGAACAGATAACATATAATAACTTTTTGTAGAAAAGAGATGGAAGGATAATTTCTTTGACAAAGTTGTAACGAAAGATTATATAAGTAACTTTGCCAAAGACATAGTAGGCGCATTTTTTATAGTTTCTATCTCACAGGCCGATTTATCTAAAGATCTCTCAAAAATCACTTTTTCGCTAATTACTTCAAATTTAATGGTTTTATTGCATCATAATGTTTTACAAAGTTGTTTATCTTATCAAACGACATGTTTTTGTAGAACATTATATGTTGAAAACTCATACGTATAACGAATTCTAACGTGTTCAAGAAGATATTAGAAAATGCTGCATAGCCAAACATGGAATAATTAAACTGAAATTACTCAGGTTAGAGAAAAAATCAATTTCTTATTTTCACATATGTTTGAGATAAAATTCAAAGCTTTCGGAAACGTCCAAGTTTGATTTTTTCCGTTTGCCCCATTCTATTATAAAAAAGACTGAAAAAATACAGGAAAACTTTTGAATTCGTTATATGTATATGAGTTTTCAACATATAATGTTCTACAAAATTATGTCTATTGATAAGAGAAACAACTTTGTAAAACATTATGATGCAATAAAACCATTAAATTTGAAATAATAAGCGAAAAAGGTCTTTATATAAAACGCCCTGTGAGATAGAAACTATAAATAATACACCTACTATGTCTTTGGCAAAGTTACTTATATAATCTTTAGCTACAACTTTGTCGAAGGAATTTTTCTTCTATCTCTTTTTAATAAAAAGTTATTAAGTGTTATGTGCCTTCAAGTCAAACTGGAACTTAGTCGTTGATTTCACATTAATTGCGTTTTAGAGTTGAACAACTTTGCTAAACATTGTAGGGAACTATTTTGAACCACAAAAAACTTTCCGCTTAATTTTCGCTGCTGTACCACTGGTGCAGTGCCCTTCTGGCATACAAAAAAAACTACGAACTTATTAAATGATGCTCCCTTACCAAATTTTTCGCTCTTTTCTCTTCACGGCTTGTCTTGCCCTGAAAATACCATAAACAAACATCTTTGTTTCAATACTTTCTTATACCAACTCGTTAGCCTTTTGGAAAGACTATCGATATAAATAAGAAGTTTATTTCAACCAAGCAAGGCAGGTTTATTCTCAACCCCGCGGGAGTCCCGAATGACCTAAGCTGTTGAAGTGGCCATAATTAAATTTTAAGAAAATAAACCTAGCAAGTGCTCGACTTGAGATTGAAAACGATGACTGCAATCTAAAAACGGAAGGAAGGGTATAGTAAGGTTAAACTTATTCTTGGTCGTAAGTTTTGTACCGTTCGGTAGACGTAATTTTCGATAGTAACTAACGTCATTACAATTCCAGAGGTGCGAACATTGCGTGCCATGTTTGAATTAACTACTGACTGAAGTTTTTGAAGCGTCTTAGTAGAATACGAGTCACGTTCAAGTCGCAGGCGAAATACGTATCTGTCGGGAATAAATATTAATAGTAGAATTTAATTTGGAAAAAGTGTTCTTCTTTTCTTTTCTTTCAGATTGAATTAACGATTAATGTAAGATGTCAGCTGTGCTTTATTGAACAATATTATTACAGTTGAATATTTTTGTTGCATACATATTCATTGAATACATATTCATATTCAAATATTCTTTTATACATAGAAATCGATAGATTATTATTGCTATATAACATTAAGTATTAGATTATTGGTAGTGTATGAATGATGTGTTATATAAAAATGTCATATTCAGAATAATAGTAATACTTTTACCATTTCCAAGGAGATGAGATGAGTCAATGGCGTTATGTCATCGTGCAATTATCCAAAACATGTTTATTGAATCAATCCTACATCTTGGTTAATATGTACTCTTAATATTTCAAACTGAGCTATTTGGGTTGTTATAAAAAGAGCAACGTGACGGTCTCTGATGACGCCTCTCTGTAATTATTAATAAAATAGTATCGTTCAAAATGGCATTTAAATTGTTTATTGTTTTGTTATATTGTGCTCAATTGCTAATTGTATATAACACTATTCTTAAAGATGCACTAGAGAGAGAAAAAAGACGAAGCAAAATTTTAAATGAGAGTGCGCTTTTATTAGATGGTTTTGAATACTCAACTGTAGTGACATATCATATCAGGTACGGGTTTAACACACAATGATGTATTCGAAAAACTATGTTGTAGCGTTATTTAAGAAATAGGTATTTAAGATTTTCAAAATGCTATCTTTCTCGATCGCACCAACGCTGTTTGATGCTTGCGCTGCTTCGGCCTTAAGGACGAAAATAGTAGAAAATCATAATAAATTGACTTGTGCGTCTTTCTAGGATGTCTACAGAGTGCACGTGACTGCGACGTGACTTCGCTCCCATGTCGCTAAAAGCGCAGCCCTTAAAAGCAAAGCAAAACCTTGGGCTTAAACGTCTTTCTAAGACTTGACCCTTCTTTATCGACAGACTTCACAGCCGGCTATTAGATTACAGGACAGTTTCGGGGCTAGTGCAAATATCCTATTGACTTTATCTAGCAGCACCGCCTAGCCGAGATTCGAACATACGACGACAGGCTTGTTAGATCAGCATCGTACCTCGAAACCAGCTAAGCGGTTTTCATGCGCAGTCTTACTTCGGGCGAAAATGGGCTGAGCATACAACTTATGCAATAACTGCAGTAAGAAAGGTTGCGTCGCAGAAGAACATGTTCCATTCATCTCTACTAGAACATGTTGCTTTAGAATTAAATGGAATTATATTTAAAGGAATAATTATTAGCCTGAGACGCTACATAATCGCTTTGTTATTTTCTTAATAAAATAACCTTCAAAAATAAACTATGACAGTGACTGTACTTATCTGGGGTTGTATTGTAGGTATTATCTCTCTTACTTACCATACAAAAATCGACTATTCCGCAGCAAATTACCATCGCAGAGGTTACAATCACCATAATACATGCTCTAAACCGAGAGTCTGGTTGATCAATATTCCTGGCTTGCAAAATCTTATAGGCTAAAAAACAATTGGCATTAGTTTATTTTAAACGACACTTAATGCACATAATCAAATTACCTTGTTTGATTGCAAACTTTTCGTAGAGGATACCAGCTGCTATTAGTAAGGTAACGCACGCGTTAAAATACCAAATAAGTCTATAATATGCAGCCATTTTGCTGTTTACTGTCTATAAGGCCAAAATCACAAAAATCACAAGCAAAAATGGCTAAACCTTGTTGATTTCCTCACTTTGAGCACACTCTAAGCTGGACATACGTTCGTCACCACCGCGTCGAAACTAGCTACAGTACTGATATCATCATTGCAATGCATCTAATCTGCTACGCTTACCTGCTTAGCATCATTCCAGAGATGCCAATCCTGGTCTGCATCCTGACGATTCTGATCCTGACATGTGTGCATGCAAAAATTTGGAACATTTTATTTTATGCGGAGTGCTTTATTTTCTCAGTATAATCTTTTGTTTAACAAAAATAGTTTATGGACTGCTTTAGGAACTTCATGAACATTAGTAGGACAAGAACTTACAGGAACTGAAGTAATCGGTGCGTCCCAAATTTATGCATGCACAAATATCAGGATCATTGGCATCTCTGCATCATTCCATTTGTAGGATGCCTGCCTATTTTTTCAAAGTCTGCACTCTTAAATGAGTTTACCTATAAATGGGTTGGGTTTAGTTGTAACTTGGTAACAACTACTCAAAACGCTCGCAAAGTGTACAAATCTAGATTCTGAGTAGTTTTCCAACCAGAAAATACAGTGGGAACTTAAAAGTTTGTTATTTGTTACAAAGAATAATTCAATTATTGATAGGAAGTAGTCAAAATTGGTTAAATTTTCTACTCAAAATTCGAGTTTGTACACCTAAAGGGTATTTTGAGTAGTACTTACTAACCAAATTTCAGCTAAATCAGACCTATTTACAGGTAGACACATTTCAAAGTGCGGTTAAACCACCAAAGAAAACGGGAGAATGCTACCGCTAGCATTTACCTGTGCTAGTGATGCCTACATACTCGCACTCATTGGCACCCAACTGTTAATTTTGGTACCTGTCATGAATAATTTGCTGGTAATTCCTACGGGGTGAAGTGGCTGTCAAATTCATACATTTTCGATGTCCCACGCATACCAAAAAATTTGCTGGGAATTCCCCTTTACCGAGGACCATTTGAAAGTTGCTCTCTTCACTCCTACATGAGAAAGAGATAGCAACACACCATGCCCTTGGGTAATTCCCGCTACCCGAGAGCCGAGAACCACCACAAGGATGCTCTCTTCACTCTTATGTGAGAAAAAGATAGCATCCTATCTTGCCCGGACTGCAGTGCAGTGTCAGATTCCGAGGAAAATAAAAACATTTTTGTGGATATAACCACAAAAGAGAAAGCAAAATTCTTCCTCTTTTCTCTATACCGTATCCTTGAGTGATTGGGTACCTGCTTGAAAAATTAATTGACAGTAACTATGGTCTTTCCCTCCTTTCGTCAAGAAGCGTCACATTGACAAATGCGGAGACATCCCCAACCGTGACTCAATTTGAAATTAGGGATGGTTCTATCACTTTGACAATGACGATTAGTTTTTTATTCATTTAACAATAGCGTCTCAGCCGAGCAAAATTTAACAAAATAATACATATGAGACATTTGTAGAACTAGTCGTAGTAGATAATATAAAGTTTTGCTGTATCTTTTGTAGTTACGGTAGTTCATATAGTATGGATTGGTAGATATTTGATTCTTCTGATGTTTTGACATAATTTGAAAGCTATTTGAGTTCATTTCACGGGCGGTATTTTTATACTGTTTAATTAGTTTTTACCACGATTTTTGAGGATAATTGGACAAAATGGACATCTTCCCAAGGTCTACTCACACAAGATGGATCTATCACCAATCGATTCCTTGCACTTTTTACATAGGAATAGGTACAGTAGGATTTCGAATTTGGCAATAAATGCATGTCACCTATGTTGTCAAAATCGAAACCGTGCCAAAATCGAGACCCTTTTTTGATATGAAAAAATTGAATGTAAATGCGTTAGAAATTGAGTTAATATTATTAATCAACGATTGCAACTATTTTATGTTGAAAAAGTCCGCCAAACGCTATTCGTCCGGTGCAAGTAAATTTTCCTACGGTAATAAAAATATTATTGTTCGAAACATTCTATAACCGCAAACTTTTTTCATGAGCACACAGAGGGCATAATTTTTTCGTCATTAAAAGTATGTAAGCAGAAACTGGCTGATATTTGAGCATATTTTTGGAAGTGACATATTTTGTGCTTCCAAAAACGGAAACTTTTGTTGCCAAAATCGAGGCATGCCACAATCAAGTCATGCCAAATTCGAAATCCCACTGTATCTTGTAAGATTCCAAACTAGCGGCTTCAACTAATTGGAATTACGAGCCCGTTTTTGTCCACTCTGCATTAGAATGAATTTGACAAACGGTATACTATATCATCATAGACCGGCGGAGACAAAAATGCACAACCAAAGATATACAGCAGGGATTGAATAATAATAGTTTGGGTTGAACCAACCACTGGCTTAAAGCCCCAATAAAAAAGTGAATAAATAAATAAATAATAGTAATTAAATAATAAATTAAACTATCGGTGGCCAGTTTTATGGAATTATGGAATATTTATTCACAGGGGTGTGTCCGTCCGTATTTAGGGTACCTCATTAGGCAAATGGATGATAGAAACACGGACTCTAGGCATGCGGATGTTAGGAATAATGGACATCAGGCATAATGGCCGTTTATTGAATAAAATAATTTACAATTCGCATATGTTACGAAAAAAAAAAACACAAAACATTCTTGGCATATATGACTAACTGGAGTTAATTTTCTATAACATGTCATTTACTGCAAGAAATTCGTCACGCACCCTGTATGCTACACGCTGAACCGTAGCGTAACATTGTGGCACCCATGGCGGAAACCCAATTTGGCGCCCCCTCATTTCTTAAATCAGTGTTCGTTCCCAGTTTGTCACTTTTTCGTATTCGCCCCTTATCCAATACTTAGAGTCATGTATTAGGTCATCCATAAAAATGCTTCGACACAAAATTCTTGAAGTAAGAGCTTCGTTTGAGCTTCACCCCAAAATTTACTATTGATCGCAATTGGGGGACGTCAGGAGAGTTGGTGATCGTCGGTACAAGCTTGATCTTCAGCCGGTTCATCACCTCTAGTGATCTCTTGGCTTAATGGGCCAAGGCCAGGTCCGGCCAAAAAATCACATTCTTTGCGTGATACTTTTATTGAAGGCGGCAATTTCCGGTAGGTACTTCATACTGTATCTTCGTATCTCCTCGTTCACCGTAAACCTTGAACGAAATAACAGCGGCTTGAATATTCTCTTATTTCTGATCGTCAGCCACAGAAGGATCTTCTTCGGGAACTTGGGGCGGAAGATATACTCGACGTTATCACTTACGCGTCCAGCGTCAAATAGTTTTCGTCGTCTATTATGACCACGACATCATGCTTCGCCGGAAAAATGTTTTCCTTCAGCACCTTCAGTCGTTCTCTGGGCAATTGGCTGCTACTCAGGCACGGCCAGCTTCGACTGACGCTTCCGCATAAAAATGTTCATTTTGGCCGGTTCACCGTTTAGCCGGTTTCTCTGACCTCCCGGTCCAAGGCGCGGAACGATGAGGCCACCTTGCTTTCGATCTTCATTTTTAGCTTCCGCGCAGCACTGTCGGGTGGCCGGAATCAGGTTTCCGTACAGCACTTTCGTCTTTCTCGCGGATAAAGATGTTGCGAATGTCAAATTGATCTATTCGACGGATACGAAGTGCTTCATCATATCCAACTTCTTCGCTGGAAGTACGAACAAAGCATCGAGCGTAGTTGTTTGACGGTTTGCTGCATGCAAATCAACTGATGCAGTGGTATGAAAAATTGCTACTATCAACATAGTTTTTAATGCATACGTTATTCCTAATGCTTTACAACATTACATGCATTCAGCAACACCCTAAAAGTAAAATAACAGTCACATAGCATATTATTCACTACCTTTTTTTTATATTATCTAAGGCTTTGTTACTAGCCGAAAGTTTTATTATTTTATAACAAAACTGAAAATAAATTCTGAATTGACGGAACCTGTTCAGCAGTAGCAGCAGCTGCAGCGTAACTCATGAACTATCGTGTTGCCAAGACACTGTTTCGGTTCTGGAAATAAGAATTATAAGTTTGAAATAAACCGAAACCTCCAATGGTGAAAACGTGGTTCAATACTTTCAAGAGAAATGTATGTTCATAATTAATTGAAAAGACAGCTTTTTCAATAATTATCGAAGATTTTCTCAGTGATTTAATGAAGCAACGATGTGTTTCAACGTTATTTGCTTTGTTAACACTGTTCTTTAGTCAGACCGTGTGCACTGCTATGTTTGCCTCTTTTGCTCTATCACCATCCTTATGAACAGCGAGTGAGACGTCAAACTCGTAGTTTCCCATAAGAACACTAAAGAATAATAGCGACGACGAATACCGTTGGCCGAACGATAAACAATTTAGACAGATGGCATTTTACGTATCCACCGACCAAAAATATCAAATCTATTAATGCAGATGCCGATTAGTAGGTCGCGGATAGGAACGCGAACTTACTGAATAGGGGGAAAAGTTCCAGGGATTTTTTATGGGGGCGTATAAAAATTAAGATTTCAGGACTGCTTAAAAAAGCACTTTGAGGGTGAAAATATGTTCGGTCTGATCAAAATTAGTTCCATCGCTCCAACTTTTAAAGCGAAAAATCAAAAGTTTAGCTCAACAATAGTATCTTCCAATGGTAACAGCTTGAAGAACTAAAGGTAGCAAGAAGGTTGGTATGCTGATATCCTCCATTTAGTCAACCCTTCGCTTGTAATAAGGTAAAACAATCAGTGGCCGGTTCTTTACCCTATTCGCGTTGCGTCTATCCTGGATCAAAGGAGAACACTGGCTCTGTAAAATGATAGTTTGCTGTTACAGTTAGGTAACCAAATGCTTGTGAAATGGTGCTGTTTTTAAATGATCTTCGTATTTCTTTTGAATGAGAAAAGGAATTAATTCAAATGCCAAAAGTCGCCCAGACGGAGACGAATTCCGATCGCAAGTCAAAACAAATGCCTACGTATTTTCGACAATATTTTCTCCCAACTTAATAACTTTTGCCACTGGAAAGTTTATGATAGCCCTCCAACTAAACGGCATCCAAAGAACGAAGCCACCACTCGAAATAAATTGACTTTGAAGAACATCCGACGCTTGTCGGCTTATGATAAAGTTTCTCCTTCCCCTTCAACCACTTTTTGGGGTTGTGTTCGTCTTTGCTATCGGATCTCCTATTTTCATGTTGTGGTATTAAAGCAGGATGCCTAGTTAGTATTGCTGACATATGCAAAGTAAAATTTCTGGTTTGCTCAAATTTATTGCTCGGCTTAACAAACACTGCGTCATCAAACTGATAGTATGAAGAAATACATCACGTTATACAAATACGTTGTTGATTTGTAAACACATGGGATAATGTAGGAGATTGATTCGCTATATCAAATTAATAAATCAAATTGAAGCATGGCATAGTAATGCACATTGCTGGAGCTTCACTAATCTTGCCAATCCGTCGTCTGTTCGCGTGATTGAGAATGGAAATGGTACGTCCGCAAACAACAGGGTAGCCTGCTAAAACTCAAATACATACCGATTTGGAATTTTTATCACCAACATTGTACAGGAATTCCTATAGGTTTTGTGGCTTTATTTACGACAATGACAATTTATTACAGATCGATGGGGCCAATTTAGAGCAATGCCCGTAGGTAAAATTTCCCACAAACATCACGTCGCATGAGATTGCATCTGATGCACTAACAGAAAATGAAGCCATACAACTGTGCACAGCGAAGCCAATGGAAATCATATTTCAATTTAACTTTAGAAACGCGCAGCTTGTGTATTGAAATGTTCGCACAGTTCCCTAGTTCCAGTTACAATATTCGCGGTAGGATTGAGACTGCAGCTTGGCGATTAAAAGGATACATGTGAGCATATATATTCTTTCTTGGTTGAACAAGTGAGCAGGCTGACAATTTAAAGATTAAATATTAATCTCTGGAAGCGAGATTGCTTCCTAATTGAGTAGTCCTTAAGGTAGCAGCAAAACAGAAACGAATGTCCCATGCGTCTCTCCGCAGCCTCAAAATTTTTCTTTAAAATTAATCCAACCAAAAATCTCCGTCTAGAGTGAAACAACTAGAAATTGTTTTCAATCAACCCTGGCCGGTGTACAACTGTAGGGGGCACAACTTCAATTCTATTCCAATAACACGTCCTCACTTATCTGAGCAATCTAACAAAACAACGTCTGCGACAAGATTCCTGCCATTGTAGCCTTGTCGTCGTCGTCTTCACCGTCGTTGCCGTGGATGGCATACTATTGTGCTGCCGTATTATCTACCCACCGCACCACCACCAGGATTCGTAATCAACCGAGACCAAAACGTGGATTGATTGGGAAACACGTGCAAAGGTAACAGGATTGTCTGATTTGCAAAACAAATTTATTCGCACCTTTTCTGTTATTTCCTTTATGGAAGAGAAAACTGTTGATGTGGCAAACATACCAAATAACTGAAGTACTTTTTTACGGTTTTGGGTCGAGGGATGTGAGAAATCATCACATCTCTAGGACTGTTGTTTTTCTATGAAACGTTTTTTATCGTTTATTTTTTTGTCAGGATTTGATATTCCTTGCAGCGGTTAAGAAACACCCATAACCCAAACCATAACAAGTTTTGCGGTTGCAGAAGCTTGCTAACTGAAAATTACTGACGCGGCTAAATAGTGATATTACGATAATGAAGAAGAAAATGACTAAACTTGCATAATGTGGATAGATCGAAAGATACGGAAATTGAGTAACAAAAGCTGATTCAATATAGTAGTAAAGCAATTATTGTTACTCGGCCTTTCGATTGATTAATTGAGCTGCAGTTATCTTTTACATAACAGTAATCTTTCCAACAATGAAGGAAATGAAAAAGAAACAGACAAGACAGACAGACAGACAGACAGACAGACAGACAGACAGACAGACAGACAGACAGACAGACAGACAGACAGACAGACAGACAGACAGACAGACAGACAGACAGACAGACAGACAGACAGACAGACAGACAGACAGACAGACAGACAGACAGACAGACAGACAGACAGACAGACAGACAGACAGACAGACAGACAGACAGACAGACAGACAGACAGACAGACAGACAGACAGACAGACAGACAGACAGACAGACAGACAGACAGACAGACAGACAGACAGACAGACAGACAGACAGACAGACAGACAGACAGACAGACAGACAGACAGACAGACAGACAGACAGACAGACAGACAGACAGACAGACAGACAGACAGACAGACAGACAGACAGACAGACAGACAGACAGACAGACAGACAGACAGACAGACAGACAGACAGACAGACAGACAGACAGACAGACAGACAGACAGACAGACAGACAGACAGACAGACAGACAGACAGACAGACAGACAGACAGACAGACAGACAGACAGACAGACAGACAGACAGACAGACAGACAGACAGACAGACAGACAGACAGACAGACAGACAGACAGACAGACAGACAGACAGACAGACAGACAGACAGACAGACAGACAGACAGACAGACAGACAGACAGACAGACAGACAGACAGACAGACAGACAGACAGACAGACAGACAGACAGACAGACAGACAGACAGACAGACAGACAGACAGACAGACAGACAGACAGACAGACAGACAGACAGACAGACAGACAGACAGACAGACAGACAGACAGACAGACAGACAGACAGACAGACAGACAGACAGACAGACAGACAGACAGACAGACAGACAGACAGACAGACAGACAGACAGACAGACAGACAGACAGACAGACAGACAGACAGACAGACAGACAGACAGACAGACAGACAGACAGACAGACAGACAGACAGACAGACAGACAGACAGACAGACAGACAGACAGACAGACAGACAGACAGACAGACAGACAGACAGACAGACAGACAGACAGACAGACAGACAGACAGACAGACAGACAGACAGACAGACAGACAGACAGACAGACAGACAGACAGACAGACAGACAGACAGACAGACAGACAGACAGACAGACAGACAGACAGACAGACAGACAGACAGACAGACAGACAGACAGACAGACAGACAGACAGACAGACAGACAGACAGACAGACAGACAGACAGACAGACAGACAGACAGACAGACAGACAGACAGACAGACAGACAGACAGACAGACAGACAGTCAGATTAGGGTTATGGGACAGATGTTAGGATACTTTTGCTGGTATCTCACCATTAGTGTAACATTGTTTTCAAAGCCTTCGAATTCAAGTTCATTGTAATCATTGTACACGAAATGCTTCATGTAATCCCGCACAAAGTTGACAAATGTCACAATTTAGGCGGCGAACATTCAGGTCCAGTTTTGGTGTTTGGTTCATTTTTTCGTGTACTGTGATGCAAGCAGGGCCCGGCATCGTCGAAACAAATAAATGAAACTGACTTTCTCTTACCTTCGCTTCATACATGAAGTGACTTGCTTCACTTGTTGAACAAAACGTTTCAAGCAAGCTTCAGTTGAAGTTGGTGGCTGTTTCAATTGACGACGGCAGAAAGTCAGGCACGATTTGTCTACATTTACAAGGTTAACTTTAATATGCGTTGCATTGTAGGAAATGTTACTCAAATTCAATTCATTTGCATTCATAGTTGCTGGCCTTTTTTTTAATATTTGATAGAAAAGTACAAATGAAAAGTTGAAACCGATGGTCATGACGAAGTGAAACCCGTTTCGCTGACGCTGACTGAAACCAGTTTGAAACCGAAGCTTCACTACTTCATTGTTGAGTGACGCTATGCAATTGAAGGTAACGAAGTCGGGCCCTGGATGCTAGTCTCCTGTTTTATCAAAGCATAAAAAGTATCGTCTGTTTTGTCAAAATGATTTTATGGCTAATGAAAATTGTTATGTCTGGATTTTGAAACACATTTACAGGCAAAATTGAAGGAGCATGTGTGTTCAGCTAAGAGCCGTACCACTATTATTTCTCATTTTGTTTAACTTAATCACAATGTCGAGTTTTTAGTCGCAGTAACCATACCTAACCTACCTATTTTACTTTCTGTGAAAACTATTATTATTTGAACTGAGTGTAACAGGGTGCAAAATTCTGCTCATACTATTCACTACCCCTTCAGGGGAAAAGTGCTGACTGGACTGGTTCGAGGGTAGGTTTTCCATTCCAAGCCGGCCACAATCCGGATGAGTTGCTGGACGTTGAGTGTTCCGAACAGACCGGGACAGATTCTGTCGTGTTTCGTTATCCGCTGCTCAACATTTAATGCAAGCTGTCGGTTGCTGTGTCCGCAAGTCGCTGCTGGCTGCTCTGCTCCCGCATACATTTCGTGGCGAAAGAAGTTGGTGACACATGCGATTCAGTGTTGCATGCAAAAGGAAGGATTTAGTCATTCTGCATCGAAATTAGACGTACACTTTCTGGATTCAGGATTCAACTCAGTGGTTGGTCTACCGTTGTACGATATCAACCGAAAAGTGCAAACTCACCATTTGCAGGAAGCTTGTTATAAGAAATGCAAACTGATTGGGAACTCGATCCAAAGAGTGGCTGGTATTAGGATGATACTTGAAATAGAAGTATTATTCCTTCGAAAGCATTACCACGCTTCGTTTGGTTACTGATTGCGTAACATCATGGTACAGTTAGAGCTTAATTCAAGCAGAAAATCAAACTTGTTGAACGCAATCGTAAACGGATTGCTCCCGGTGCGGTGGGTTATAAACCGTATTCCGTACTCATTAGATAAAATTATAAATTAGCCACCGATTTATTCATATGAATCGATTTGATTCGAATTCGAATCTACTGAATCAGTAAAACTGAAGATGACAAAAAAGAGTTAAAATTGAAAAGATAATCTAAACAACCTAAATTTAATTCCTACAGATATCTAAGGTTGAAAAAATCAATTCTTAGGCATTCGTTTTGATAAAGTCACAGAAATATCATTCGAAGACCAAATATTTACCTCCAAGAGGTAGAAATGTAAGAATCTTTTAATGAACAAATATTCGAACATAAAGAATATGTTTCTAACGTCACAGTACCGAGGGCAGATATAATTACACAAGTAAAGGCAGAAACCGGGCGCGCGTAAAAGCGGCCTTTCCGGCCGTGTTTACTATACACATATATAGAGAGCAAAGTGATCCCGCCATTATACTTAACCCGGGAATTTCTCATTGAAAGGTGCAAGACACATCTACGAGCAGCGTACAGACTCCTGCACCCGTTTTAAGGATACGCTTCGGTTGGGAAGCATACTATATGCATGTGTTTGCGTGACCGTGCAAAGTAATAATGCCGGGGCGGCGTAAAACTGTACAATTAGTACTCGAGTATGCTTCCGAAGGTAACAGATGAACTTAGTGTTCCGGTGTGGAATGACATAGGGACCGGTCCCCGGCATGCATTACGGAAAACGATAACGATGTTGAAAGGAAAATAAGAAGAAAATGAAAGAGGTAATTATGCAGAGAAAAACGGCTCACGTAAATGGTCTCCCTGCCATGCGGAAGTATATGGAGATTGACCATGACCGTAACGCTCTCAACATAATTTAGTTTTTTGACTGCACTGCAGGATTTACTTGAAAGCAGATTCATGAGGCAGAAAGTCGTTTTTCAAAATTATGAATTTAGCTGCGAATAATCTGATATATTTTATTTTGATTTTCGGTCTTGCTTCGGTAATAGTTATTCAAATGTTTACTGATTGCCATTTATTTGTGTACAGTATGTATCAGTACAGTATGTATCACTGAATTCTCCGAGTAAAGGCACCAACTATGTACTCGATTATCATTTTAAATTATTGGCCCTTTCTTACGATTCTGTCTTAAATTATTTATTGGCATCTCATATGTGAGAAGAAGCAAATGTGATGCTGTTAATCAGCATTTGTCCATCTGTAAACAGGCTCTAACGAAGTGTATAAAATATAGAATAGTTTCATAAAGCTCTTATGAAACCTGAAATGGAAAAATTCGAACATGAATATCTTATTAGAGTTTTATATTTGTGTTTCGAGTATTACTGGGTTTTCCCAGTAGCCAAATTCCATTTTCGCGTGAACTCCTCAACGTCCTTCCAGCTCGACTATTATTCTTCGTCACAGCTGACTGGTATTCTGACTTTAGTTCAGAATTTTTGGCCTGATTCCATTCCTTAGAAACCACTGTGATGTCTTTAGGCCGTATGAATAAAACAGTTTGCTTTGCTTTTCCCGTTTAAATGGTATGGGAGCATTTGCTCTAACTTTTTTATTCATATGGCCTATTGTCATTGTACCACTGTTTGAATAGCTACAGTATGCAAAGTCGGGCTCAGAACGTGCCATTATACCATCATACCATCCTATTTCCTATCCTATTGCTATTTGAGATGGAAATTATAACGTCTGTGAAACATAATTCCACTGTTTGCTAACGTTGTGTTGGTTATTTCATGCCGCTGCTACTGACTGGCACTTAACGAATAATAACGAATAACCTTCCTTGTAGTATCAAAATCATGAAGATCGGTTAAGTGATTAGTTATTAATTTAAAAAAGCAGGTAAGCCAAAACAGAAGAGGGTATAGCAATCGCCAAATGCAAAAATACGGGCCTAAAATTTTCTGATAAGGAATAAATGTAAGTTGTAAAAGAAAATATGAATCTTTACCATATATAGCCTGTTAAATGTCTAATCCGAATTACACGCAAAAAGGCATCATTTTATTCAAAAACTCTCCCCAGGGAATCAGAATAGTTTCATGCAGACTGAAAAGTTGTATAAATTATGTGCATTTACAAAAGTTAAACCAAATTTATTGGCTGACAAAATCGGGATAAAAAGCTTATAAAATCGGGGCTAGGCAAAATCGGGGGTAAACAAAATCGGGAGCTAACAAAATCGGAACATTACTGTATCATTAGAATATTATTGAAGTTTTTCTAAATAATTTCATCAAGTGTCTATTACATAACTTTTGTTTTGTGAAACTTCGCAGATATATTTAGAGCATTAACCTATTTGCGCTCAGCATTGTGGAAACGTAACGTACCCTTCTCTCGATTCTAGAGAAGGCTAGATTTGAGATATCAACTTGGACCCTAAGAAACAAAAAAAGATTGGTAAAAAATTTAATCGACCTGTTTTTGCTCAAAGCTTAGATGCTACATATAACCAAATTACAGCCGTGTGAAAATAACAGGTATTGCTAATTTTCAGTCATCTGTAACTAGTAACTTTGCCCTCGGCTAGAAAAGGCGAAACCGATGAAAGAAAGAACGTCAATGACAGTATTACTAGATTCAAATCTAATGTTCTAACCTCAACGGAATGACAAAGCTATATAAAAACTGCATGCCAACAACAAACCCCCGCCCCACCACCCACTTGTATGTTCATGCGTTTGAATTTTTTCAGCGTATCGCTGCGGGACATACGGACAAAATAAAACGGTTTTTTCTTAGTTGATCTAAAGCAAAACTTTCTTGAAAGTTTCAGCTTTTTATCTCTGCTGGAAAAAGTGTGGGGCTTAATGGGTTAAAAATTTCCGTTTGATACTAAAATAAGGACATTACAAATATTTTTTAAAATTTTTGTCCTTCGGACGCTGGGCAAAAAGGGGGGGGGGGGGGGGCGAAAAAAACAAAGAGATTTTTTTAATCACACAAAAAAAATTAAGATTTTTAGCTATTTTTACTTGTTGTTTAAGCGGAAAGCCCGGTTTTGAAACGATGGTCTACAATTGATGAAGGGACGGTAAGGAAAGGATTTTTTGGGAATGGTGGAGAAAGAGTGGAAAGGAAAGGAAGGGAGCGGGGTGGGGGGCGGTAATAGGTAGCTACGCTTAACAAGTTGTCCTTGTGACTCCTACCTTTTGTCCAATGCTGGAAGGTGCATGGGTCGAACCAAGCTATAATCTGAGATTGTAATGTGAGTTCAAATCCGGTTCCTTGTCGACAACGAAGGAAACGTGTTGTTTGAAGGTCAGTTTTGTAACCGTTGTTACAAAATTGTTTTTAGTTTTTTTTAAATTGTGCTTTTCTTTAATAACTATTGTGTTTCTATGTTAGTTTCATGTTAGCAGGATTAGTTAATGTAAATAAAAATAAATGTTAGTTAAGTTAGTAGGTTACACAAAAACATAAATTGTTAGCGAGTAAGGCAAGAATGGGGACATGAACCGTAACTGCACGAAAATCAGCCCTGAATTTGGGTGGGCATAGTTGAAGATAGCAGAAGGAGAAGAAAATGGTGGGTGGCAAAGAAAAGGGAATAAGGATAGAAAAACCGCCAAACGGTCAGAAGTACCGCGGCGTTCGTGTGAGAAAGAAGTGAGTGGAGATAGAAGAAGTCGAAGTAAGACAAAGGAGTGTGAAACTGAAAGAGTTATTCAGGACCTTTTTGGTGCTTTTATTTGATTTGTTAATCCGTCGTCGATCCCTCACTTCACACGAGTCGGCCTAGGTGGTGTAGTCCACCTACGTCTAATCGTCAAAGAGACCGGGTGTCGACGACCCCGTTAGACCCTCGGGCCGTAGGCCCTAAGCATTAAGGAGGGACCCTTCTCGGTGAAGCCAATACGGTCTCGTCCGTGGCCCACCGATCTCGCCAACGAAGGAAGACGCCGAATCCGTTTCCCGCCAAGCCACCCACTCCGATCCGCCATTGCGTTTGCTGGGACGCCAGCAAACTACAGCAGCAGCAATCAACAAACTGCATAAGCAGCGTAACCCCGTTTCAACGACGAGACCCACCAGCAGCGAACCCCCCGAAGAAACAGTTTAGTGTCCGGTACGTACCGTGAAGTGAACCCCACCCCAGTTGCCAAATACATCATACACGCCCACACACACCTGATTTTCAATAAACCAAAACCCGAACGACCTAGGAATCCAGTAGTGGTTGCACCTTTTGTCCGCGTAGCCCCTCCGATTACCCAGTGCAAGCCGACCCGGTGATCTAAGATCCACGGTCTCTTGCTCTGTGAGCTTTCTCGGGAGTACTGTCGACCGAATAGTAATAATTGGCGACCAACGTAAAATCGACAGGTAATCGGAGGATCGATTAGAGTAAAAAAATCTAAGGATTTTTTTTTAGCAAGGCGGCAGGTGAGTACACATTCAGACTTACGCTGAATGTGTATTGGAGCCAAACGCAGCAAAGAGCTAAATACTTACACAACGTTGCAAGACATTGGCCTAGGAACGGTTTCGAAAGTGCATTGATGAAGCAAAGCACAGTACCTATACACAGTATAATTTTGATTGCAAGCTTCTGGCGTCTGAAATAACATAATCTGGCGGACTAACACTGAACATTTACACTAAAACAAAAAAGGTCCTGAATAAATAAAACACACAACCAAAACACTAAATATAGCACAATTTATTAAATAATTTAATTCAATTTTCAATAATTTTGTATTTTATATATATATTTTTTTTCATAAACTTGTCTATTTTGCGTAATATTTTGATAATTCGAAAAAAATTCCGAATCGTAAAATAACGATGAGTTCGGAATATGCACTCCAATATCAGTTCATGAACGTAAATCACCTTCTGGACGACGAAGTGGAGCACGAATTGTTTATCCGTGAGGTACAGTTTACTAGTGGTGACTCTAGAGATGCTAAGAAGAGAAAATTACGTCATGTCATGAGAAGAGAAGGGCTCAATAAAGAGTTTTTAGATTTTCCGGTAGAGCAAGATAGGTGTGAGGAAGAGTTCCGTCTGGTCGACGAGAAACTCGCGAAAATTCGGTATGCGTTAGAGCACAGAAAGGCCAAGAAGACAGAATTAGTTCAATTACAAACGAGATTAGTTCACCTGTATTTTCGGTTGGTACGATTAAAACGAAACTTTGATACAGAGGGCTTGGAACGAACAGCATTGATGTTGTTAAATGACCATTTCTCTTTGCTGTCCAATGACCCGGACGCAGTAAAAGAAACTCAAGAGAGACTGTTGAAAAATATAAGCCAATTAAGCGTCCAAGAACTTGAAAATGAGAATAGTGAGTCGGAAGAGGAAGAAGATAAAAACGAGGAAAATGCAGAATTGATCAAGAACACGAGTACGCCGAGAGATAGGCAGAATGTGAAACGAAATTCCAATGAAAATCTGTTCCAAAAGTTGCTTGAGCACGTGGACAAAATGATCACTGCTAAGTTTAATGACTTAGAGATTGCGACTAAAAACCGGTTAGAAAATTATCCGGAGAAAGACAGAAGAATTGAATTTAGAACTGAAGTACAGAATAGAAAAGAGGAAAATAGAAAACCGAAGACTAGAATAGTTGAAAAGTACCAGCCGAAGAGTACACAAAAGCCACGAAAGAATGAGTATGTAAACAGTAGTGAAGATGAACAGTCAGTAGAGGATGATGAAGAGATTGTATCGAACTCGGAAGAGTCGAATATTGATGAAAGCGAAAATGAGGGTCAGCAAGAAAGTAGATTGGAGAAAAGATCTCGAAAAAGGAATCCGAGACCAGTGTCGGATTGGAAGCTGAAGTATGATGGAAAAGATGACGGTAGGAGTTTAAATAAATTTATAACGGAAGTACAGTTCATCGCGGAAGCGGAAAACTTAAGCCAACGTGACTTGTTCAACGAAGCAATACACCTGTTCACAGGCGATGCCAGAACATGGTTCATCGAAGGGAAAAAGAATAAGGAATTCCGAAACTGGCGCGAGCTGATAACCGAGTTGAAACTAGAATTTCAACCTCCAGATATGGATTTTCGGTATGAGGAACAAGCATCGATGAGGAGGCAGAAATATACTGAAAAATTTCAAGATTTTTACAATGCCATCAAAGCGATTTTCGATCAAATGGCCGTTCCACCATCGGAGCAGCGTAAGCTCGACATTGTTTTCCGAAACTTAAGGTCGGATTATAAAAACGCTTTGTTGGTGAAAGGTGTACGAACAATGCGAATGCTGAAAGTATGGGGAAGGAAGTTAGATGCGGCGAATTGGTTTCTGTACAAGAAAGATGGTGAGCAGAGAACCAGAACAACACAAGTCCATGAAGTTACTGGCAGCACGTCCGATCGTGAATCTAGAAACGTACAGAGGAACTGGAATAGTCGGGATCAGCAAAAGAGTAACAGATGGCAGAACACGAACCCGAATAGAAATTGGAAAAATCAGCCAACATCCTGGAAGCAAACTAAACCTTCCGATCAACAGAATAAACGAAACGAGAGACAAGCGACTGAGCAAGACCCTCAAGAAGGAAGCAGCAAAGGAGCACTGGAAAAGAGATTGGCAGAGTACCGAATTCCAGGGAAAACTGTCTGTTTCAACTGCAGGGGAAATTATCATCATTTCAGTGCGTGCTTGATGGAAAAGGAAACCTTTTGTGAAAAATGCGGTTTCCACGGTTTTTCGACAAATAGATGTCCGTTTTGTTTAAAAAACGGAAAGAAGTCGATGTAAGAGGTCATCGATTGTTCTCCAAAAAGCCTCTAAACAAATTCGTTTCGACTAGAGCAGAGATAGATGAGTTGATTTTACAGATAGATGGAGATAATCGGCCATTTGCGAAAGTAGATGTAATGGGCATAAAGGTGGTAGGATTACTCGATTGTGGCGCGCAGATGACAGTTTTAGGAATCGGTTGTGAAAAACTTCTACGTGATTTAAAATTAAAACTGCGGCCCACTAATCTAAAACTATCGACCGCAGGAGGATCCGCTTTGGAAGTCAAGGGATTCGTTGATTTACCCATTACCTTCAACGGCAAGACCAGGATCATTACCACTATCGTAGCACCAAATCTTAGTCGTCGTCTTATTTTAGGGATGAATTTTTGGAAACACTTTAACATAGAACCTACGGTTACCGCGGATATCGCGATGATGGATCAATTACAACAGCCAGATGGGGTGCAGAAAGAAGAAGGTTTGACGGAAGATCAGAAAAGACAGCTCGAAGAAATAAAAACAAACTTCAAAATATTTAAGGATGGTGAAAGACTAGATGCAACACCATTAATTACACACAAAATCGAGTTTACTGATGAATATCAGAATGCACCTCCGGTAAGAATGAACCCATATCCCTGGTCACCTGAAGTACAAAAGAGTGTGAATGAAGAGTTGGATAAATGGATCGAATCGGGTGTCGTAGAGAGGTCGAACAGTGAATGGGCCTTATTAATAGTCCCTGTGATGAAGAAAGGAGATTCTGAAAGGGACAATATAAAAGTTCGTATGTGTTTAGATGCGAGGAAGTTGAATTTGCGTACCCGAAGAGATGCATATCCCCTTCCACACCAAGATCGCATACTCGGGAGACTGGGAGCTTCGAAATATTTATCCACTATCGACTTATCGAAGGCATTCTGGCAGATTCCTTTAGACCCTGAATCTCGCAAATATACGGCGTTTAGAGTTTTCGGCAAAGGGCTATTTCAGTTCACCAGACTGCCGTTTGGTCTGGTGAACAGTCCGGCAACGCTCTCTCGCTTAATGGATCGAGTGTTAGGGTATGGTGAATTAGAGCCAAACGTGTTTGTTTACCTTGACGATATAGTCATTGTAAGCAACACGTTTGAAGAACATATCCAGAGCCTTGCGGAAGTTGCTCGACGATTGCGCGAAGCCAATCTGTCGATAAATTTAGAAAAGTCTAAATTTTGCTTGCCAGATCTTCCCTATTTAGGTTTTGTTTTGTCAAGGTCAGGGATAAGACCGAATCCCGATAGAATCGAAGCCATAGTTAACTTCGAACGCCCAACGTCGATCAGATCGCTTAGACGGTTTCTGGGGATGGTTAACTACTATCGGCGATTCATTGAAAATTTTAGTGAACTGTCAGCTCCACTAACCGATTTGCTTAAAGGGAAAACAAAAGTGGTTAAATGGGGTGATCAGGCTGAGCAAGTCTTTTCCTTACTAAAGGAAAAATTGATATCCGCCCCAATACTAGCCTGCCCGAATTTCGAAAGGCCATTCACTATTCAAACCGATGCTAGTGACTTGGCCATAGCCGGAATATTAACGCAGGAAGACGAAGATAAGAAGGAACACGTGATCGCTTACTTTTCGCGCAAGCTCACTACGTCCCAGCGGGCCTGGAAAGCAGCAGAGAAGGAAGGAGTTGCGGCCTTAGAGGCGATAGAAAAATTTAGACCGTATGTAGAAGGTACCCGATTCACGTTGATTACCGATTCGTCAGCCCTGTCGTTTATCATGAACTCCAAATGGAAGCCATCATCTAAGCTGAGTCGCTGGAGCATGTTGCTGCAGCAGCACGATATGATCGTAAAGCATCGCAAGGGGTCCGACAATGTCGTTCCGGATGCCCTGTCGCGAGCGGTAGAAGCGATCGATGTGAGCCACGATGATTGGTACTCCAGAACGTTTCAAAAAGTGCAAAAGAACCCACACGAATTTGCTGATTTCAAAATAGAAAACAACAAATTGTATAAATTTGTTGCTTCGCCAACCGATGCCATGGATTACCGCTATGAATGGAAGCTTTGCTTACCGGACAACATACAAAACGAAATTTTATACCATGAGCATGACGAAGCATTGCATCCTGGCTACGAAAAACTGATTCACAAGTTAAAATTGCGCTACTTTTGGCCGAAGATGGCTATACAGGCAAAACGGTATGTGCAAGCCTGTGACATGTGCAAGCGATGCAAGCCGTCTACCTTGCCAACCGCCCCAATAATGGGAGAGCAAAGAATGTGCAGCAAGCCTTTCCAGATGTTAGCCCTGGACTTTATTCAAAGTTTACCTCGCAGCAAGAAGGGAAATTGCCATTTGATGGTCATGATGGACCTCTTTTCGAAATGGATTCTGCTAGTGCCTGTGAGAAGAATTGAGAGTAAAGAGGTGTGCAGGATTCTGGAAGGTTGTTGGCTAAGACGCTTTGGAACCCCAGAAGTGGTGATAACCGATAATGCGACAACGTTTGTGGGAAAGGAATTTCAAGCGTTGTTGAAACATTGGAAAATCCAGCATTGGGCTAACTCCCGCCACCATAGCCAAGCTAACCCGGTGGAACGAGTTAACAGGACCATTAATGCTTGTCTCCGAACCTATATGCAGCAGGATCAGCGGCTATGGGACACAAAAATATCCGAGGTTGAGGAAATGCTGAATACAACCATCCATTCATCTACTGGTTACAGTCCCTACCATATACTCTATGGACATGAGAAAGTCACCAAAGGTGACGAGCATCGGTTGGATAGAGATGTAAGGGATATTTCAGTGGATGAGAGGAACGAGCTTCGAGAAGAAATTAATAAGAAGTTGTTTCAAATCGTGGCAAAGAACTTGGGAAAAAGTTACGCGAAGACCACGAAAGTTTATAATTTAAGGCATAAAAAGTTTTGTCCGACTTACCAGGTAGGGCAAAAGGTCTACAAGCGTAATTTTAAACAATCCGTGGCAGTAGCCAAATATAACGCCAAATATGGGCCAGTATATACTCCGTGTATAATAATTGCCAAGCGTGGCACCAGCTCTTACGAGCTTGCCGACGAAACTGGAAAGAACCTGGGAGTATTCTCCGCTGCAGACCTTCGCCCAGGAACAGCAGATCTAAAATAAACAATAGCAGTCAGAAAAACAGCAGGCAAATGCAAGTGCATTGCAGTTACGCTTGCAGTGATCCATTCGACTGTAGCAGTAAGCACATTTTCTGTTTTGAGCAACCAACATCTTACTCTCTTGTTGATCTGCTCGGCAAGAATCAAGCCGTTAACGTTATATACAGTGCTATAATTTCAATGCACTGAGTGATGATCATCCACATTTGTATTGGTGTTGAGCAAAATTGAGCTAGCTAGCCAAATAAAATTTATGGTTAACCAAATCGTAATGCATTAATCAGTGACGTCACAATTAAGATACAAATAGATTCAAGGTTACACGAAGAAGAAATAGGGAAGGAGTTTTTGTAATGGCGCCTTATATAGAAAATTAGAGTAGGAAAGTAGATGACTTTGATGCCCATGCAGAAGACTTAGGAATACAAATGTTACATGTCTCACCGCTTTGAAACTCAATATTTTAGCCCAATCCGTGCCACTGATCAAGCTTGTTGCCGGTATTATCCTCGAATAAATCGGGACGGCCGCCCGATGGGATTATACTGGAAATGACCGTAAAATCAGCCTAACAAGTAGGAATACATAAAATTTAAACTTATCCTCAGATTCACCAATAGTAAATTGTCCGTATACAGTTATTTCACTGAAATCTTACTAAAAATACTTACAAGTTTACTTAATGTAGTATCCGTAATCTAATCGTAACCGCGTGTCGAACCGAACTGATCATCCTTCTTCAGCTCATCGTTGATCAGCGAAATGAACTGAATGAACGGATGAACTCCAGTGATCGTTTTCGCCGTAAATTGTGATTGTGCTATAACATGTATACTTACAGGATAAAATCACACGTGCTTCCTTATAGCAGATTTCCAAGAGAAAACTCGCTTTTAATTGCCAGTTGATTTTAAATTGTTATTTCATGTCCCAGATGCTTTTAACCCATATTATACTGTGCCGTGTCGAGTAAATGTAATATTTGTAATTGGCATTTGTCTTTTAAAGTCGTTGAATTATTTAGTCCTTTGCTTAGGTTAAAATAAATAATCAAACTAAAGTTAATTATTTATTTTACCGAGGCGGGAGGATAGTGTAACCGTTGTTACAAAATTGTTTTTAGTTTTTTTTAAATTGTGCTTTTCTTTAATAACTATTGTGTTTCTATGTTAGTTTCATGTTAGCAGGATTAGTTAATGTAAATAAAAATAAATGTTAGTTAAGTTAGTAGGTTACACAAAAACATAAATTGTTAGCGAGTAAGGCAAGAATGGGGACATGAACCGTAACTGCACGAAAATCAGCCCTGAATTTGGGTGGGCATAGTTGAAGATAGCAGAAGGAGAAGAAAATGGTGGGTGGCAAAGAAAAGGGAATAAGGATAGAAAAACCGCCAAACGGTCAGAAGTACCGCGGCGTTCGTGTGAGAAAGAAGTGAGTGGAGATAGAAGAAGTCGAAGTAAGACAAAGGAGTGTGAAACTGAAAGAGTTATTCAGGACCTTTTTGGTGCTTTTATTTGATTTGTTAATCCGTCGTCGATCCCTCACTTCACACGAGTCGGCCTAGGTGGTGTAGTCCACCTACGTCTAATCGTCAAAGAGACCGGGTGTCGACGACCCCGTTAGACCCTCGGGCCGTAGGCCCTAAGCATTAAGGAGGGACCCTTCTCGGTGAAGCCAATACGGTCTCGTCCGTGGCCCACCGATCTCGCCAACGAAGGAAGACGCCGAATCCGTTTCCCGCCAAGCCACCCACTCCGATCCGCCATTGCGTTTGCTGGGACGCCAGCAAACTACAGCAGCAGCAATCAACAAACTGCATAAGCAGCGTAACCCCGTTTCAACGACGAGACCCACCAGCAGCGAACCCCCCGAAGAAACAGTTTAGTGTCCGGTACGTACCGTGAAGTGAACCCCACCCCAGTTGCCAAATACATCATACACGCCCACACACACCTGATTTTCAATAAACCAAAACCCGAACGACCTAGGAATCCAGTAGTGGTTGCACCTTTTGTCCGCGTAGCCCCTCCGATTACCCAGTGCAAGCCGACCCGGTGATCTAAGATCCACGGTCTCTTGCTCTGTGAGCTTTCTCGGGAGTACTGTCGACCGAATAGTAATAGTTTAGAGTCGAGTAGTACCCCGAGATCTCGTCGTAAAGATATGCTTGACAGTCGGTATACGAAGTTATTCGGATTCAGCTTTCTGGAGAACGTAATCACTTCACATTTATCGGGGTTCAATATTAGACGATTGTTTATACACCATTCGGCAAATATCGATAGCTGGTCCTGGACTGCGAGAGTATCAGACGAGTCATTTACTTTTGCGAACAGTTTTAAGTCGTCGGCAAACGCAAGCCGAGGACCTTTGAGCGTTATGTTGACGTCGTTAAAATAGATAAGGAAAACCAAAGGACTAAGATGGCTACCTTGCGGAATTTCAGAGAAGGCGGTGAAAGCCTGCAAAATGAACCCGTCGATAGATACATTAACGAGACGATTCGACAGATACGATTTAAACCACTGGAGCAGCGGTCCTCCAATGCCGAGTTTATTCAGTTTAGCGAAAGCGATTTGATGATCAGGCTTATCAAAGGCAGCAGAGAGGTCCGTGTAGATGACGTCTGTCTGAGAACGGTCGTCGAAGCAGTCCATTATGTGGAAAGTGAGTGTTAGTAGATTGGTGCTCGTTGAGCGCTTGAGCATGAATCCGTGTTGGTCATCGGCCAAATGCTGCTGCACGAACGAGGAAACTGGTGCGATCACGATGAGCTCCAAGAGTTTTGATAATGCACATAAGGCGGAGATTACTCTGTAATTGTCCACGTTTCTTTTATTACTCTTGAACTAGAAACATATAAGATTTCCAGGCAGAAGGAAATACACCTGAGCTAATCGATAAGCTAAATAGACGACGGATTGGGGCTACCAAGGCTTCAATACAGTTCTTCAAAAAGATTGAAGGTATGCCGTCCGGTCCACCAGAGGAAGAGCTTTTTAACTTCAGAGCGGCCATCGTCAATAGTCAGGTTATTGAGAGACTCGCCGAGATTGGGAAGGCTTTCTAGTGCAGTCAATACTTTTGTGTCAGACAGCCTTTCGTTAACAAAGACCCTGGAGAATTTCCGTGAGAATAGTTGGCAAACCATATCCATATTAGTAGCAACGTTTTCAAGGAACATTGCTGACGGAAGATCGTCGTTAAGCATTCACATATTTCCAGAACGACTTAGAGCTACGTTTCAATCTGCGCTGAACGTTGTTTAAGTATTTACGGAAGCAGTGACGCCTGAACTTTTTGTAACGTCTCTTGAGCGCTAGATACTGGTTTCGCCGCGATTGGGTGTTGTACCTTGAGTACCTCCTTAATGCAGCTTTCTTTCCGATTTGAGGCGACGCAGCGTTGCGTTGATCCAAGGTAGATACGGTTCTATGCCTATTGTTTTTTTAGGTATGTGGCGCTCGATACTGTAATTCAAAATATGCGAAAAAGTCAAAGCAGCAGAGTTAACGTCATTAGCATCCAGGGCTGTATCCCAGTCGATACACGTTAAAGTTCTTTGGATAAGGTCGAAATCGGCGCGATTAAAATCAATTAAAATGGAGGGCGTGCTTGATGAGAGGAGCCACTGCCAACACACATTCTGGAGTAAGACTGCGAATGCTGGAGAAGTCGAGTGGTAAGTCGAGCAAATGAATCAAGCAGTCGAATGGAGCAGTTGAGTCGAGTAGTCCAGCCGAGCAGTTGAATCGAGCTGTTCAGTCAAGTCGATCGGACCAATTGAGCAGTTGAGTTGAGCAGTCGAATCGAACAATCCAGTCGAGCATTTCAGTTGAGCAGTCCAGTCGAGCAAACAAATCGTGCATTCCAGTCGAGCAGTTGAGCATTCGAGCAATCGAACAGTCCAGCAGTCGACCAGTTAGGTGTTTGAGAATAAAATCCAGGGGCCTGTTTTAGTTACCGATAAGCCTCTTATAACGTCCTCTCAGAGACCTGGTTTCGGCTACAGACAAGCCTCTTATATATGTAGAAGATAGAAGAAGATTGTAAAGTTTAATGTATCATACTCGATTGCTCATAACTTTCAAATTGAACGTCCAATCAAAAATTAATGTCATTATTAGTGATCTATGAGGCCTTATTACCTATCAATTTCGTCTAATTTCAGCTTAGCCAAAACACATTTTAAAGCATATCTTTTGAAATGCTTGTTCCATTCTAAGGAAACTTTGCATAAAACTTGATGACAACAAAAGCCTTCAGTTAATATTAAGATTATTGAAATCGGTTGCGTGGTTCCGGAGATCATCGTGTCACGTCGCTCTAACCTACACTTTACTAAATCCTAAAACGCTAAAACAATACACTAAAACAGTAGCACGTATGTGAGGTATGAATCTGTTATCAATTAAAGGTATGTACCAAGAGTTCATTATAAACCGGTTCGCAGCGTACAAACGAATCCAACTCAATATTTGTATTCATTTCGGTAGTCATTCGATTATTTCGAGTTGAAAAATTCTTACTTCTCCTGTATAGGCTTGTTTGGTTTCTAGGTCAGAAAGCATCGATATTTAGAAGAGCTGATTTAAAAATAGGGTATTCCTACAGAGCATGGAGAAAACATACACTGTTCGAATGTCAAACTATTGTACTATTGTATGTTTTGTAGTTGACGTTATAAAACGTCATAACTAGATTAGATTCATTTTTTTCACAGAGCTTGGTGTACTGAGACAATACGAACCGAGTAATTAAAATGAAATGGAAGTGTAAGGGCTTCAACGAACGCAATTTTCCACGAGTCGCCTTACTTTGGTTTCCGTACAAATTCTGCCAGCATAGAATTCAATATGAAATCGACATGTGAGAGCGTTTCCCGGCTGTATCCCTTAAAGATACGTAAGTAATTAAATCAAAAACGGTAGAAATAGAAAATAGATTTTCTGTGTGGTTTCAATTCAATTGACTTTTTATTGCAATTAATTTTAGCAGTTGTTTGTGAGTTTTATCAATGCAGTAAATATCATTCGACGGTAAAGGGTTAGTGTGCCAGCTTAGTGTGTTAATTAACTCAGTGCGGGCGATCTTATGCATCAGGCTGTTTGCAACAAAAAGGGCTAGGGCTTCAGAAATTGCGAAGGCGTTAGCGTGTGCTGTGTGGTCAGACGTGTCCGAGCTGGGCTTCCCCACTGGATTGTAGGTACAGGAAATTGGATTTTCGATTATGCCTGATGCTGCAAGCAAGTTTTTCCAGCGAAATGACTTTCTGAAGGGTATTCAAAAGTAAAACATCATTCAATCATTAGATTACTTTTTTGCAAATACTTCATTAGCATCACTGTGAGCAGATTTAGTTCATTTGTAATGAAATTGATTGGCAGTCCGATGTCATTATTTCTTTGTTAACAAGTGACACTTTTCCACTCGGATTAGCATTTAAAACTTATTATGTAGTTTCCTAGTTTAGTACAGTTCGTAGTTCAGCCCATCCTTAATGCGCTGGAGGGCTTTTGATTGCTTTCCCTGTGGTCTACTTTATTGCCTGGCGATAATTGCTGACATTATTTTGCTGTTTATTTATTTGATTGTCTTCACCGGTACCCCACCAAGCTGCACCGCACGCCGGAAGGCATCCGTATAATTATGCTCGTGTATCTTCGGTCCAACTGGGCATCATCTGATCATTTAGCGATGTGAACCGTTCCACTAAACTATACCTACCGACCGGGTTAGTCGGTCATGCAGCAGGCTGCATCAGAGCGCTGCGCTGGTACGTCTGCGAACCCCTGCTGGTAAACTACAATGTGCTTTGTACGCACATAAATCACTCTCTCCGTGTTGACCACCGCTACATAAAATGTGTGTTTGTGCTACTGTTACGTGTTATCAGCGATGCATTAGGATGTTTTTGACAACGAGCTGACCCGGAGCTTCGAATGAGGGCTATGTAAAATAGAATAGGCTTCAATACATATTTGTATTCATGAGCGCGTTATTGAAAGGAAAACAATTGAAATGCGCTGTTTATGCTACCTATAGTTACCAACTCATTTTTTTCATCTCTGATTGAATTATATTCATTTTTTTCGTGATACGACACGACATTGCTCTAAGTCAAGTCCGATTTCAAATTTGAGCTATAAATTGGAATTCAAATTAGACTTAAAATTGAACATAAATTGAATTTAAATTGGACTAGAGATTGGGCACGCTATTGGACTTGAAATAGAGTTTGATATTTGAAATTAAATTAGACCTGCATTTAGACTAATTTGTATTTGAATAAAGTTTCACTTCAAACCGGATATGAACAGAAAACTAGACGCGAAGTTTTACGTCAAATTGACAATTTTCGTCTTATTCTCTCACGTGTTTTATCTATGTTCTGAGTCGTGTTTTCCTTTTTGCAGTCCTTTATTCCCGTTTTGTGCTATTTATTTCTGTACTATTTTCTTGGATTTCGCTCTCACTTTTCTTCTGTTTTTCCTCTATTTCTCTCGTTTTCTGTTTTTCGATCCCGGGTTTCCTGTTTCATTGTTCCGTTTTTCTTCGTTTCCGGTCCTTTTTTTTTCTTATTTTCAGTCCTTTTTTTCATAATGTTTTTCACTTTTTTTTGTTACTTTCTTTCCCTTTTCTCAACTTTTCTCTTATCTGTTTTTCCCTATTTGGCGTCAGTCGTCCCTATTTGGTGTCGTCGTCAGTTTTCGTCTTTTTCTAACTATTTTATCCTTTCCTACCTGTTTTTCACCTGTTTCGTTTTTCTTTGTTTTTTGATGTCCCATTTGCTTCGTTACTGTTAGGTTTATTCTGTTCTTAGCTCCTTTTTTCCCTTTCATCTCCGGTTGGTCGTTTTTATTTCCTGTTTTCGTTTATTGTACGTCTTTTTCTCTTATGCTTGATCTTTTTCTTTAGTCCTATTTTCTCTTTTCTGTCCCATTTTCCCGTTTTTTGTCTCACTTTTCTCTTTTTCTCTCTCTCGTATTTCAATTGTTTTGCCCACTGTCTCATCTTTCGGTGTTCGTCGTCTCTTTTTCTGTCCTGTTTATCGTTTTTTTCTGAATACTGATTTGCCTCTGTTCCGTTTTTTGTCTTTTTTCTCCCGCTATTTTCTTTCTCGTTTTCAGGCCTGTTATTTTTCACTTCCTGTGTTTTTTGAAATTTTCTGTCCTGTTTTGACTTTTTCCTTTTCGACTTTTTTCGCTTCACTATCATTTTTTGCTTATTGTTCTTCCTCTGATAAGGCCCTGCTTTTCTTCTTGGTCTATCATGTTGTATAACATTTTGTTATACTTTTTTTCTGTCTTGTTTTGTCTTCTTTTCCATCCAGTTTATTCTCGTTTTATTTCTCGTTTTATTCGTTTTCTTAATGTTCTTTCCTTCTTTTCTCTCATTTCTCATTTTTTGTCCAGTTTCCTCGTTTTTTTCAGTGTTTTTTGCATTGTTTTCAGCAATTTTATTTTTTTTTCCTTTTTTTATGTCCGGCTCCCATCCCACCCATTTTGTTATGTTTTTCTTTTATTATTTTCTCATGCCACGTTTTCTCTTTTTTCTATCGCCTTTGTCCAGTTTTTGTCACGTCTTCATTCGGGCTTGTTTCCAACGCTTTAGAAGGTTCTCCGATACTTCATTTTTCGTTCCCTTTCATGCATGGTCCTTTTCTGGTTGAATTCTATCGTCATCTTTGTTTCATTACTTTCTTCTACTGTTCCTTCCGAAGATTGTAAAAAACTTCCGCTATAAAAAATAAATTATATGCCAGACTTCATTACAAGGTCAAGACATAAAACGCGAGGAAGGTCTATGAAATAAGGAAAAACGAAGGAAAAATCATCGAATGAGAGGGAAAACGGAACGTAAAAAGAAAAAAAAATCGGGAGAAAAAAGAGAAAACGAGGCAAAATAGAGAAGCAAAGAAAGAGAACGGAAGAAAAAAAAAGGAAAATGAGAGAAAAGAATTAAGGTAACGCAGAAAACGAGAAAGAAACTGAAGACAAACTGGATAGAAAAAGAGAAAAATGGAACAAAATGTAAAACAAACGGGACAGAAAAGGTGGTGGCATGAAAATCAAGAAACGAGTACAGAAAAAGAGGAACTGAAAACGGAAGACAAACGAGTAAAATGAAAAACTAAACGTGACTTACCTGACGGAAAAGAAAACTACAAAACGAGACTGGAAGAGTGGAAAAATTGACCTGAAAATGGGCTAAAACATAGGTAGAAAAACGAAACAGAGAAGAGAAAACAAGAGGAAGAACCAGATTGGAATGGGCAGGAAAACCGGACAGAAAAAGAAAGACAGAAAAAAGGAAATTTGACTGAGAAAAGGAGGCATAACGAGACAAATAGAGAGAAGACAGGACAGAAAAGGAAAAAAAGCCTGCCAAACGGGAAAACGGGAAGAAAGGGAAAATTTCCAATTTCCAGAGAACAAGAAAAACCAACAGGAAAACGAAGAATAATCGAGAGAGAGCGAGAGTGAGAGAGAGAGAGAGAGAGAGAGAGAGAGAGAGAGAGAGAGAGAGAGAGAGAGAGAGAGAGAGAGAGAGAGAGGTAAACTCATAAAATTTATGATATAATTTGTATAGTTTCAAGTTGAAATGTCTAATCACAAGTCCAATTCAAATCCAATTTATTTCCAATTGGAATCGAATATTCCAATTTCAAGAAAAATTTCAACAGCAATTTAAAATAAAAACTCTAAATTCTCTTTTATGTCTAATTCCAAGGAAAACTTCCAGCCCAAGTTACTCCACATTTAAGTCCAATTTTATATCGAATTTTGAGTTCAATTTCCAGCTCCATTGGAAATAAGGCTTCAAGCCCAAATGATTTCAAATTCAAGTGTAAAGCAATGCTCTAATTTAATTTATCTATGTTCTGAGTCGTGTTTTCCTTTTCTAATAGTCTAATAGTCTAATTTCAACTTTGATTTTAAATCCAATTGCACTCGAAAATCCGGAGTTCTCAACCTAATCGGTCGGTATTTTTGTGATAAAAAAAATTGTTTCGTCATCCTACGATTACCCGATTGGAAAATCGAGGCCAAAACATTCTTCTGAAAGGTGCCCCCTTGGAATTTTTTCAAGATTTTTATTTTTTATTTGTGTGCATGTTTATTTTGTTTATTATTTACTATGATTCCATAATTATTTCTTGAGATGATCGAGATCGTAATGGTCTGTCTGACCCTTTTAGTCCGCTTTATTATACCAGTTCAGACTGTCATGCACACATCACGACTTTTCTCCCATTTCAACTAAGTCAAGCTTTATTTATTAATCAAAGACTAAATATGTAACTTTGTAACGGATATGAGTTCTTAGTTAGCGTCGTTCGCTCGACTGTCATAGATAGCGTTCATCCGTTCCCCACTCATCGTAAACGAGATGTAAAGTAGTTGGTTTTTATTTACAGACAACTTGTAGTATCCTACTCGTGGGTAGACAATTGGACTATGATTTGCTTCACAATGTGCAGCATTTACGGAGAGCAGGCAAAGCGGAATGGATGTGGGGGCATGCTTAAGTACTACATAGTAAGGACTGACTTATTTATATGTTTTGCCACAATGATGATAGATGATGGTGCGAATCAGCAGTTCTATTTTATGTGAAGGATATGACAAACTAGTTGCTCTAGCATGTTTCAAGTTTGAACTATCATTCACCTCATTAACTTTTGATGCACGTTCGTGAAAAAATATCCACTTTAAAAATAAGGTTTCACTGATAGTGTTTTTTTCGCATTCAATTCTACCACGCTAGACGCAGTAACTTAAACGTTTGAAATAATTTTTTAAGACTTACTATTCCTAGCCTAAGTCAGAACTTTCCATGAACAATCACGGTGAGAAATATACGTATATATCCGCTTGTTCCGCTCGAACAGAGAGAAGTTTATTTCATTCTGTTCACAATCAGTCTTCCCGTTATTGCTACAAGTGCATGACGAATGGAGAAACTTTCAGTTTGCTCGACGGTTCCTGTGCGCTACTATATATGTAGCTAGTAGCGGCATCTAGCGGTTGTGGGTGGGAAAAATACGATAGTGCCCAGGCTGAAAGGCTGAAAGGATAGACGGCACCGACCGCTTTGCGCTCGGACTATAATGTCTTTTTCAAGAAGACTAACAAGCCTCCTTTGTCTTAGGGAAGATTGGGCGAGAAGTGTCCTGCAGTGATGGCAAAAAGTTTTTATTCTGTGTGTCTTTCAGTGTTCGGACGATGGAATACACTCCTGCCGCGTGGTATGGTTCAACCTAACCTAACCTCAAGCAAAATATTCCTTCTATGGGTGACGCGTCTGTGGGAGTTTAGCAAGACAATCTTGAGCAAAAGGAAGCATTGCCTTCCGTGCTTACTTCCTCCTTGAAATGGTGCACTCTTTCGGAAGGAATGATGACATTCTGAGAAAATAATATTAGTTTCACAGGCGGTCTACGCTGTACAGGTCAAGAGTACTAGCACTGAAATGGGAGTGTTGAAATTTTGTGGGCACCGATCCCATCGAAAACAAATTGGTCAGTTTCTGCTTAAACGAGCAGCCAGGATAGGATGAGGGATGCTGATACTGTACCGTGCTAATGATTTGCATCCTGTTTTCCTCTCGTTCGTCCATTCGAACCCTCTCGCTTAAAAAGACAATGCATTCATTAGGAAAGGATTATGTGCTTTACATGTGTCCACTCACGTGTGCACAGCAAGAGCTCGACACTACATAAATCGAGTGGCTGTGAGCAGCTTCGAGCTTACCTCAGTACGAGGATGAAATTGTTCTCAACCCATTTTTACTATGGAAAGATACAGCTAAACCGTCTGCATTAGGTCAAATAGGAACGATAGGCATTACGGATTTTTGGGTAGCTCAGTTCTTGTATGCTAGCAGGCATTCATCAACTTTAAAAGTTTTAGCCAACCACAAATTGATCCTACTTTATCTCATGTCTTTAATCCACAGTGCAGTAAATGCATTTCAGCCTATCTACAGATATTTGATTTGACATCAATTTCGCTTAATATTCAGTAACAAATGAAGGTGACAGGTATGTCTACTCTGGTTTAGGGAAATAGCAAAGCAACCGTGCGAGGATGTCATAAATAGCGATGACCGCAGATGATTCTGCTATTCTCGATGATAACGTGACACAAGGAATCAATATCATTGTCAATGCTGACAGCAGCTCCGGCGTGATTATTTCATTTCATAATCCCTACCAGACCAGCAACTGATTTCCATTCACGAAAGATACCTATTATCCGGTTATAAACTGGACGCAATACCTAGCAGTTTATGCTAAATGATTTTACACAACAATGCACACCAACTTGCTCAGCAGTTATATTGAAAGATTTAACAAGAATACTACCTACCTAGTATGTGCCTATCATCATGTGAACGACAACAGGATAATCGCAGAGATGACGTTGTCTACGATTGCCTCTCGGGCTGTGGTGTGAAACAGATATTGTACGTGTCCATTACCATAACATTTCTGATATGTAAGAAGTATGGATTTAATTTGCCTAATTGAGAATAAACAAGTACCAGGCTTGGAAAATGAAAAGATTCATTTATTCATTTATTCACATTTCTTAATAATTGAAAGCAATAATAAGCCTGTCATTTGGTGTTTGTATCAATGTACATACAGAACACATCGACAGCAGCTCCGAATACACAGGTGTGCAAGCTAGTGCTCTATGCTAGTTAAGATCAGAAGGGATTATGATGAGGTGCTGCAGCCAGGTTCATACTTTACTGATGATCTGTGTTGTCAAAAACTCACTTGTTTCAAGTGGACACTGACAGCAAAAATGGTAAAAAAATTGGGAAGTTTTACTCCATCCGCCATATTCATCGGACTTGGTAGTGTCCGATTACCATTTATTTCGAACCATGTAAATCGTCCTCACTTGAAATTGTTGATGATATTTGAAAATCTTTTAAATCACTATGTTAATCATAGTGCTGAAAACTTGTTAATTGAAGCATAGATAAAACTTACATTTAGGTGAAAAACTCCGAGATATTTGTTTACCTATGTAGTTAAAATGGTTTTAATTATATAGGCAAGTACGCCCCTGTGCAGTACTATAAACAGGCATAATTATTTGTAAAACTTACAAATTCTGCTAAACTAGGAAGAAGTAAAATTTGATCGTTAAAAGTACGAGAAACTTTATTAATTCACTCCGCACAAAAAAATTCATTTGTTACAATCTATTTCTCTGGTTGCATCATACATTTTGGTTCTCGCGAAACGGATTTTAGGAATTCCTGAAGCAAATTCATTGAGTTATTGCAAACAAATGACAATTTTTTAAGTGAAAAAGTGCCATGGAACGTAAATTTAAGGGTGTATTTGCAATGATTTGCGTTACGAAAGTAACATGGACGGAACAACGGAAGAATGCCCATGAAAAATAGCAGTGTTTTAGCGCCTGATCCCCAAGAGGCCAAACGAGAAGTCGGGTTGCTGAAGACCAAAGCCGTCGATAAGGACCGCCTCCTGGTAGAACTTTATAAGCACGGTCGAGAAACGCTGGCGGAATTCATGAGGGCTCGAGCTACTATGGACCAGATTTTTACCATCCGATAGATCTTACACACAGGTCGGGAGTACAACATGCCCACTCATGATATTTTCATGGATTTCACGGCAGCATACGATACAGGCGATCACGAATAGCTGTGTCAAATAATCACAAGATCGGTTTTCCGGACAAACAGACGCGGCTGATTAAAGCTACCTTGGAGTGTGTGCGGTGTTTACGTGCTTGTTGAGGGAGTATTTTCCAGTCTTTTAGAATCGTGCAGAGGATTGCGACAAGGGCTTCCATATACTCTTATTCTACACATAACAGGCACAAGCGTATGAACCATGAGCTGCAGGCATTACGTGGAGAGATTCCCATTGTATACGTGACGGAAGTTGGAAGCGTCCCAAGGATGTCGAATGATTCTGCAGTGAAATCCTTTTTTCAACAACCCTACCCGCATCAGGAATAGAGAGGCGCAACGTGTTAGATGGCTCAACCAGGTTGAAGCCGACTTGCGTGTGTCGGGACGCTAAACGAGCTGGCGAGAAGTAGCCTTGGACTGACTACAGTTGAGAAGAATTCTTGATACAGCAAGAGCCACTCCGGCTCTATGCTGCTAGAGCTACGTAAGTATAACTCGTCCACGCATTACATCTTTATTGACTTTGAAGCAGCATACTATACTGTCGATCAAGACCAGCCGATTCGTACCCAATTTCAACGGTGATTTTAAATCCAATTTTAAATCTAGTTTCAAGGCCAATTAGAAATACAATTTAAAGTGCAATTTAAATCCAGTTTATATCCAAACTCAAGTTCAATTTCCATTCCTACTTTAAGTTTAATCTCAAGACCACTTTAAAACCTATTTACATTCATTTCCAATTTTAAATCCAATTTTAAATTAAAGATGAAGTGATGATGAAAAGCTCTAAACAATAGTCGGAAAATTATGTTCTGTCACATGGAAATGCTGGAAGGTGAATGGGTCGAACCATGAGTTATAGCTTGGTTCGACCCATGCACCTTCCAGCATTGGACAAAAGGTAGGAGTCACAACGACAACTTGTTGAGCGTAGCTACCAATTAAACCCCCCCCCCACCCCTCCTTTCCACTCTCTCCCCTCCATTCAAAAAATTCTTCATTACTTTCCCCTATCGTCTCTTCAGCAATTGTAGAACCACCGTTTCATAAAAATATGAATAAACTGGTTAAAAAACGGAACAAGAAAGGAGAAGAAACGAGAAAGAAAAGGAGGAAAAGAAAAGGTGAAAATACGAGAGCGGGAAAATAGAGAAACGAGTATAGAAAAAGAGGAAAATGGAGAGATAAACGGGTTAAAACGGAAAAGAATAATAGAACGTGATAGAAAAGGCTGAAAGTATGACTTAATTTGGTAGAAAAACGGAACAGACGAAAACAAAAAAAGTAGAAAAGGAGTTAACGGGACGGATAACAAGAAAGCGAGACAAAAAGAGGAAAAACGAGCTTGAAATGAAAGAAGAAATAAGAAAAGTGGAACAAAAGAAAAATTAAGAGAAAAATCAAGACTGAAAAGGAAGGAAAACGGAACAGCAAACAAGAGAAAGAGGAAACAACGGGCAGGTAAAAAGAAAAAAACTATAGAGAAAATGAGACAAGAAAAGAGAAACGGGAGAGAAAACAGAAAACCGATAGAGGAAACGAGGAAAAAGAAAAAAGAGGTTATACGGGATATTACAGGAGAAGGATGGGACAAAATGAGAAATAAAATTGGAGATGGGATGGTAAAATTGAGCAAAAAAGAAGAGAGGAAAACAGAAAAACGGTAGGAAAGAAAAAAGTAAAACGGTAGAGAAAAAGACGAAAGCGGAGATAAAAAAGGAAAACCGGAGAGTAAAAGGAAAAAGGAGAGTCGAAAACAGAATACTGAAAAGTTGCTGAAAAGAAGAAAAAACGAAGCAACTAGAAAGGAAAAATGGAATAGATAAAGACGAAAAATGTGAATGAAAGGAGATAAAACTAGTCAGGAAATGACAAAAACTGGAAACGAGAAAGTAAATAGCAAGAACAAAGACAGAAGTGAAAAATGAAAAATCGAACAGTAAAAGAAGAAACAGAAAACACGGGACAGATTAATAGAAACAAGAGAGAAAAAGAGCAAAAATGGAAAACAAATGACCGGAAAAAACAAAACTAAGAGCAAAACTTTAATTTCAAATCCAAGTGCATGCCCGATTTTTGTCCTTAGTATTCCAAGTCTTATTCAATTCTAATTTTCAGTTCAACTTTAAGTCAACTTTAAGCTTTCCTTCAACCACAATTTTAACCTAGCGCCTCCACGTGGCCATACCCGGTAATGCTCTATTGTAGGGATGGGAACTATCATTAAAAATCGTTACCTATAACTATCAGTAGTTTTTAGTATGTTACTGATAACTATCAGTAAATATCAGTAATTTTACCCATCGCGACATTGCAGCAAAAACTAGGAAATTCGAGTATTAACACTGCGTTTACATTGTAGTTTACCAGGCTGGCTTCATGGAAGCTCACGCAGCAATGAATCAAATATTTACCTTCCGATAAATCTTTCAAAAATTTCGAGAGAACATCGTGCTTACGCTTAACATCTTTATTAATATCAAATCAGCATATGATACAGTTGATCGAGACCAGCTATGGCATATAGTGCACAAAACCGGTTTTCTGGATAAACTGACATCGAAGACCAAATACAGAAAGGAAGAAGCTGAAAGCAAACAAATGAGTGCCTCCCGCAGACGGTAACCGTTAACGGTGACAATCTAGAAGTAGATTAGTTTGTGTATTTGGGATCGCTGGTGAGTGCGGGTAACAACACTAGTAAGGAGATCCAGCGGCGCATTCAAGCGGGAAATCGGGCCTACTTTGTTATTTGCAAAACGATTGTACGATCAAGAAGCATACGCTGCTGTATGAAGCTGACTATGCACAAAACCGTTATTAAACCTGTAGTAAACCGAGCGGAAGGTACCGCGAACCAGGGATGGTTCGATCACTTTGACTCAATTTTGATTCATTTGAGAGTACCGTCTCAGCCGAGCAAAATTCGACAAAGTGATATATGAGACATTTATAGAACAAGTTATTATCTACAATTTTGCAAATAAAGTATTGCTGTATCTTTTATAGTTACCGCGCTACAATGCTAGTAACTCTTTAGTGACTAAATGAACGTTCATTTAGTTAATAAAGAGGTACTAGCATTGTAGCACCGTAAATACAAATGATACAGCAAAACTTTGTTCAGCAAAATTGTAGATAATAACTTGTTCTATAAATGATTCATATGTCACATTGTCAAATTTTGCTCCGCTGAGACGGTACTGTCAAATGAATCAAAATTGAGTCAAAGTGATCGAACCATCCTTGCCGCGAACGATATTTGGCGGGGTACAAACTGAATGCGGAGTTGCGGAGGTGTGTGAATATATCCGGCGAAAGTCGGTAGGCTATGGTGGGCCGGGCGCGTCGTAAGGATGCCGGACGACAGTTCGATGAAAACAGTTCTCTTCGACAACTCCACTGGATCTCGGAGCAGGAAGCTCAACGTGCAAGATGGTCGACCCAGCCGAAAGTGATTTGCGACTTCTGAGACGTCTAGGAAATTAGCGACGAGCAGCCCAAGATCGAGTTGAATGGAGACGACTGCTTCAAGCTACCGACACCAACGACGACACATTCTGCCATCCTCGTTTATCGTACGCAGCTACCCACATACTAGTGTAATCTAACTAATTTTTCAAACGGGATGACGTAACTGTATCAGTAAACAGCGAAACTTTACTGATACTTATTGATATCATTGCTTACTGATAACTATCAGTAGTTATTGATAGTTTTCCCATCCTACTCTATTGAGTAGCCAAGCTAGGAGGTGCGATACTGGGTGGCTTCTGGCTGCCTGATCTCAAAATCGAGGTTTTGGACAGACGGCGGAGCCACGCAACCTTGTTAATAGGTAAGCATAAAATAAGTAATTTTAATTATTTTTTTCGTTTTAGCTTATGAAGCGCCTCCTGCTATATAAAACTTTGGCCAATACGAGTGTTAATACTGCACATGGATATTGGATACCAGAAGAAAAAATTAAATTAACCCCTCTAAGGTCTACATCATTTTTAGCACCGCAAAATTCACTAAAATGGCCATAACTTTTTTATTTTTCAATATTTTTTCACCAAATTTGGGAATTTTGCCGAAAATATTTTCTATTTTCATAATACCTATAGATAATGGCCATATGCCATATGGTCCCGGAGTTATTGCGGAGTTCCTTGGGGGACCGAGATATGGCTTTTTTAGATATAGTTGCCAAATATCTAAAATTTGTTTGAAATTTGTTGATTTTTGAAAACATATCATCGACTGTGGACATATCAGTTACTTTGCCGCAGTTATGAGCCATGGTGCGCGCCATCCGGATCCGGGGGGACACCATAAATCCGGAACCGGTTCCCATAAAGGGACATTTCAGCAACAGTAAACTATGTCGTGTCGCATATCAAAAAACATCAGCATTCGATAAAATAGCGATTGGTGATCATCTCATGTCTTTCAGAGGCCATATGGCCGATTCCAGGTCCGGGAAAAGTTCCTCCGAAATCCGTTCCGTGCTTGAATCAGAAAAGAAACCCTCCCCGGACCCGGAACCGGTCATACGGCCTCTGAGAGTCATGAGATGATCACCAATCGCTATTTTATCGAATGCTGATGTTTTTTGATATGCGACACGACATGCTTTACTGATGCTGAAATGTCCCGTTACGGGAACCAGTTCCGGATTCATAGTGTCCCCCCGGATCCGGATGGCGCGCACCATGGCTCATAACTGCGGCAAAGTAACTGATATATCCACAGTAGATGATATGTTTACAAAAATCAAAAGATTTCAAACAAATTTTAGATATTTGGCAACTTTATCTAAAATAGCCATGTCTCGGTCCCCCAAGGAACTCCGGAATAACTCCGGGACCATATGGCATATGGCCGTTATCTATAGATATTATGAAAATAGAAAATATTTTCGGCAAAATTCCCAAATTTGGTGAAAAAATATTAAAAGATAAAAAAGTTATGGCCATTTTAGTGAATTTTGCGGTGCTAAAAATGATGTAGACCTTAGAGGGGTTAATTATTAGAAGCACTTATGGAAACTAAAAGGACGCAACTCTATTCCATTCGAAGGACTGCTGGTGAGATTGTTCTATTTTTATCCATATATACCACATTTCATAAATAAACTAGAATGGGGAAGAGGGAGGGACCATCAAAGCACTTATTTGAAGCGGTGGGCCTAGGGAGAGTGAAACAGTCAACTTTCTAGGGTTAATCTTGGCCCGATTAACAACACATCGTGGATAATGAGCGGGCTCTTCTCCCCACCTGCTGGAGTCATTCTGCATTAAGACGGTTCATTCAACGACTGACTCAGGCGACTTAGCCCTTGGAAGGAGATTCTATAAATCCCTGATTGATTTTGCTCTTTTGATTACTTTTGATTTAGAATATGAAAATTTGGTGTATAGGGTATTTGTAGAGCTAGTAATTATCTATAATATTGCTGAAGAAAGTGAAGTTTTATCTTTAGTATTTACGGTGCTGTAGAGCAGCAATGCCGTTGGTAGCAAAAAGAGCGCTCTTTTTGCTACCAAGAGGGTAGCAGCGTTATAGCACCATAAATACAAAATACACAGTAATGCTTACTTCAGAAATATTGCAGATAATAACAAATTCTACAAACGCCACATACATCACTTTTTCAAATTTTGCTTGGCTGAGGAGCAGTAATCAAAAGAGCAAAATCGAAGCGAAACGTGTATGCCAAGCCTGCGTGTAAGTGATGCTGCTGGGGGGCTCCGTAGCCGCAAGGTTACCGAGTCTGCTTTGACAAGCGAGTGGTCGTGGGTTCGAATCTTAGTAGAATCAAGCCATTCGATGTCAAGTGACTTTAGCATGGGTTTATTCTCAGGCCCCTCCATTTACCCTTCCTTCGTGCTGAATTCTATATTTACCCTCTGAAGCCTCTTGACAGTGCAAATGTCCCTCCTATAGTTAAGTGTACTGGTCAGAGGTACGAATGAGTCCTTGCCAGGGACGGCTATAATATGGGATAGTGCTGGCAGCGAGGAATAAGTGGGTAAAGTAGATTAAGCTTTGAAGGAAGGTCAAACTCCAATACACGCAAGCACGCATAAAATTTAATAAGCATATCGCTCACTCAATAGCGATTATAGCAAAAAGAAATGCAGTGCAGGTCATACAGCAAACACCCGGGCGATATTACAATAGATCAACTATACTGGTCGCAGTAATGAGTCCACACATGGAAAAAAAAAGTGATGCTGCTTATCGACCAATTCCCTTTTGGCCCTTCATACAAGAGTTGGGAAGCATGACCAATCGTTCAATATCTTCAACTCTTTTTGACATGATAGGCTCATTGCTATGAACGGATGTTCTGCTAAGGCAGGTGGTAGTACCATATATTCATTATATTCATTGAGTGGCACCAGTCTTCCCAAAAAAAAAACTAGTTGAAAATCGATTAGATTAACAATTGATCCTAAAACGGAAATGATGCAAGGTGCTATTAAGGTGAAAAATGTCCAATCTCAGTGAATATAGTCTTGGTTCGAACACTCAACCCAGCTAGCTCAATTTCGCTTATCTCAGGGTCGGCAACCGACCTTCGGAGGACTCGCTTAACCCAACTACTTACCAAGAACGAAGCAGACCAATCAAAAACGTCAAAGAAGGTTTAAAGGGAAATCTGGCTCTTTTGTACGAAAGAAAAGAAATGAAATTCATGCATGCAGTTTTATTTCCGTATCATCGGTACAGCGCAGGACGTCACACGATAGGGCCCATTGATGCTCGACGAACGGAGGGAGAGGAAAAACATACCTTGGTGACCGTAGCTTTCTTGCGGGATCAAAATTAACGTTGATTCAGGAAACGTACTGGACCGGGATCGTTAGTTCGTCCGGAACAAACTCCGTGATGTAATCGTTGGTTGTGCCAGGATTGATTCGACGCGCGTTACAGAGTTAACCGTGATCAGGCTCGTTGAACTCCGCGTCCACGTGTTCGTTTCAACGCGACTCTGGGTAAAGGGTATTTTTCGCCAAATCCATCAGAAGGGGAACTCCGACGCACTGGAGTTGTCACTGATCGTCGTTGGTATTTCGGGGTACTCAGCAATAGACTATTCCGCGGTCTTCTCGCAGGTACATAACCCAGAAACTCCGCCGCACTCGAATCGCTATCGCTCGGGCTAATATCACAACTCGCGTAGCCGTTTACTATTTATCGTTTCGTTGCCGGTTCACTTAACGGCTTACCGAGTTTTTCTTTTTTCAGGACGGGGAATACAATTGCCCCTCCGTACTGGATCACGACTGGCCTCCAACTCTCTCGAGCCGATCTTCCCTTTCGCCGATCATCCCGAACAGACTCGTTTTTCTCCTCCTCTCCTCTCTCCCTCTCACTCTCCGTCTTCCTCCGTAATCACCACCGGATACCACTTTTTCGTGCAGTGGTATAAAATTGGCTGTCTGATCGGGAACTATTACTTACTAGTTTAATGCGGACTTTTTGCCGTCTTTTCCGTTGCGGTCTTTCCGTTACAAACGTGTTTTAAAGGGCGTTACCATTTAATAGGTAAGACTGTCCCTGACTCAGTGAGTGATTTACGGAGCCTTTAGAGACTCCATGCTAAGTCCCAACAACTGGTCTGGATGTTCCGGGGTGGGCGCAGAAGGCCTCTTTTGAGCTTCTGAGTCATCATTGTAGACAAGGTCTTCTTAGGCTATTAAATGGTAACACTCACATAAATCCTTTTTTCGCAAATTTTTCGTCGCTTAATTAACGGATGAGTTTTTAGGGATTAGTAAACTTATTCTATGTTAAACAAAAAATACAATAAATATACAAATAACAAAGCAAAATAAACTAACAACAATAAACAAGAACCAGATAAACAAAATAAAATTAATTGACAAATTTTTCTTACAGACTACACTTATCGACTAAACTTAGACACTAAATCGCAAAACTTTGACGCCATTGATTGGTACCGTTCATTTAACAAAACGACCGGTAACATGAACCAGTTTCGTTTTGGGCCAACATTATATAGTTATTAAATGACGCCAGGGCAGAATGAAACATGCGTTGTATTACTTATAAATAATGAATTTTCCAAATTAGCAAAAGAATGCGTTGATACTTTGAAGAATCTTGACCTTGAAGTCAGCGGGTGAAGGCAAAATATGACAGTAAACCGCGTTGCATCCAAGCTCAATCCAGAAGCTCACAAAGCTCACTAAGTTACTGCTAAATGCAGATTAACTGCCAACTTACGAATCCACACTAGAATTCAAAAGCCGAAGGTAAAGAACTCAAAATCGATTCAATTTACGGCAGACCGTAAATCGAAAGCCAACACAATGTTCGTTACTAGTAATAAATTTCATTATTGTTCTTCAATATTCATTATTATTATCTGGAAATGTGATTCCTATACAAAGTCTACATTAACTGAACAATATGGATTTGTGCTTGTCAACACCTAAACGACGCCCAGACAACCACGGCACAAAGTGCAATTGAAATCGCAATCCGCATTACGGCGGTACTTGGAAAGTGTGGGTGAAGTTCGTGAAATTATACCTAAAATGAATTATTACTTATCACAAGCTAACTTACGAGCAGATGGCAACGATACGGTCATATAAATCAGTTTCTGACGATCCTATCGATTATTTCGTGATTCAGTTCTTGATTGGGTGTGAATTCTAAGCAATACATGAGCCGAGTTATGATTAAATCCCGAAAGGGTAGTTGTCAAAGTGTCAATTTGCGCTGGATCTCTGGCAAAATTAATGGAATGGAGCTCTCGTTGTAAGCTTCAAAAACGCCAAAACGTTTTTAAAGTGGCTTAATTTAAAATTTAATGCTTGTGCTCTAGTTTTGCTAGAATGCTTCTTCGCCATAGCACTACGCGACTCTTGAGGTAATGACTCTTGAGGATTCTTGAGTGGTATGAATATCTTTTAACGACTTATTGTTTTGAAATTATAAAATAGATCTTTATTGTATGTTATCTGCAATACTAAAAATTAGCACTATTCAAACCTTATTACCGTGCCGATCTACCGCAACCTTTCACCATCAATCGCTGTAGCTTTGAGGTTAAAGGCCAGCAATCACGGTTAGCTCATCATTGTGCTTAATGGAGGTTATGTGGTTGTGCGGTTTTATTCTCGCCGTTATCCGTGGCCAATTGAAGCCATTATCGGTTTCAATTAGACCAGAATCAAGCACATCATCCCCGTCATCTAAATACACCCACAAGGTTGCTCTTTCCATTGACTTTGTTAATCCGGTAATCAAACATTGTATCTACATGCCTCCCCTTGCCCTACCCAAGCGCTTTTGTTTCCAATGTCGTGTGCGGTATGGATCATCGGGAACTAAGCAAGTGGAAGCTGCTATGACAGGAATCCGAAGGTGCCAAATGCACACCTCAATTAACGGAACTAACAGAAAAATCAACATGCTTGCGTTGTAATCTGCGGCCAGCCAATATGCGGATAGGCTATTAATTATGTTATTATCATAACGAGGGGCTGATTAATGAAGGTGTTTGTTTTTGGGACACCCCTGTTCGGTTCATTGGGTTTTGGGGAAATCATGCCGAAAATAAGATGTAGCTCGATTCACAGTTGTTTCTGGGGCTCTTTCGTTCAACCTTGGTGCTGAGACAGAATGTGTACGATTTACCCGATACAGATATTAATATGTGTTGAACATGGCATGTACTATTTATTATTTTTCCAACAATAGCTTGATGTGAATAACTCAATGTAAATCTAGCGGCATACCGCTCCCGGTCGGGATTGGATGGAATTCAATTTGGCCGCAATCACTCTAACGCCAACGGAACCGCATCTTCGCAAAATTCTATTAGTGACTTTCAATTAGGCAGGCGCACGATGGGACTGCTCCTTACTGGAGCTTCGGCAAAATCTGATTTTCAAATTTTTAAGTTACAAAAATAATAGAACCCAAATACCCGTACCTAATCTCAGTGCTTTTGTGTAATATAAAGTGCGATTTTATATCAAACAAGTTCGATGAAGACAGCACACCTGCACATACCTTCGGATAGTTACATGATTTTGTCCGAGCATCCGTCCACTCAGTCCCACTATGCGGCGTTAATTACTGCTTGCGGAAGCTTTTAACTTTGGCGAGCTTGCATCACCTTTCATTGGACCAAAAAGCCTAAAACGAAAGCAAAAGTCTAGCTAGGTAGCACTTTCCGTGTGCTAACTGTTGAGCACAGCCTTCCTTCGCTCGATGGCAGTTAGCCAACCGCAGCATGGCATCATCTCTTGGGCGCTGGTTGCTAGTTAGCTAAAACGGAATCGGTCTAGGAATATATACTTTTCGCTGACGAAGTGCTTTGTAAAACGAATTTTGTTGCCGCTAAAGCCGGTTGGCAATAAATTGCTTGTTTTCCTGAAATAAACACTTTTAATAAACCACTAATTTAGATATTAATTAGTTTTGACGGAGTACGGCGAAAGTGTCACTACAGTTGAGATGTCCCAAATAGCAAAACTTAACTGTGTGTGTTGGAATTGTATATATCCTTCGACTAGTTTGCTTTCGTTTCAGATATTTTTGATTTATCATCCGTAAAATATCTTACGGTATCTTAATGTAATCCAATAGAATCGATACGATCATCTACGTTATTAGTGGGCTTCATAAGAAGAGAGAGGAAATGACAAAAATCGTTTTCGAATTAAACCCATTCACTATTTGTGCTTGACTGAAAAACAATATTCTAGTATCGGCATCGTGTGGGCATAATTATGTACATTTTCCTTGTTCTTAATTACTGTGAAGAGACGCACTTCATTTTTATGGATAAAAGAAATAAATAGGTATGAAATAGTAATAATAAAAACGTCTAGATAGGAGCCTTGGAGAACTCCTAAGGTCGTTTGATTTCCTCTCAAAATACAACTGTTTGTATTATGGATGAGTATACATATTCATGTGCACACTTGCTAGATTTTAAATATGCAATCTGTTAATTGCATTTTTTATTTAATGTACATTTTCAAATTGTTAAGCCATCAGATTGTAGCAGATACATATCTTAAGTATTGAGAAATTTAAATTTCAATTTGCTTGAATGTAAATCTGTATTGAAACCATTAAATCTATTCATTGTTAGTATAATCGAAAAAGATAGTTTAAAACATTTCTATCTCAAGTATTTTTATTATGCTCATGTCTCTGTAGGGCTCGAATTAGTTTGACACAGGTTACTCGGTACTGGAATGCGGTTTTCGCATGAAATATTTCATTCTGGTGGGGCCAATAAAGAAAGCTCTGCAAGAATGGATACACTTATTTTCCATTCCCATCCAAGCCAGAAACCCGGTTTTCTTGGCCCTGTAATTTGATATGATGATTATGTGCTCAATTTTATCTTATTGAAAAGTTAGGTTTGAAAACAAACAACGAAATAAATAAGAAATATCAGTTGGTTTTGCTATCTTCAGCACGACTAACCACTCTGTCGTGGTATTGGTATTTGTAATATCACATGAACTGAACCAGCTGGAGAATTCACGAGTGAATTTCGCTCTTCCGGGCTGAATATTATTTGCAGGTTTATGCTATTCCTTCTCCAGCCAGCATACGGTTATTCTCTTCTCCAGGATCGGCTGAACGAAGCAAACACTGCCGCAGCTGGTCGTAGGTTAGTTCGACGGGTGTTTCCTTTTACACAGCTTTAGAACAGAGAAACCGCCACACTGAAAGGTCCTTGTTGCTTGCGAGTGGAATAGGCGAATTTACATGAGCACATTCCAATTCGTTTGACTATATCATAATCGCTTAACAGACAAAAAGACAGTGTGCGAATTGATTAAATTATTATCATAAAATTTATAATACCATCTTGTAACAATTAAATAGTGGTTTAGTTTGTAATTAAAGCATCTAACTTTTTACTACTTGCTTGGTACTTGATACTTCTTACTTCTTACTTCTTACTTCTTACTTCTTACTTCTTACTTCTTACTTCTTACTTCTTACTTCTTACTTCTTACTTCTTACTTCTTACTTCTTACTTCTTACTTCTTACTTCTTACTTCTTACTTCTTACTTCTTACTTCTTACTTCTTACTTCTTACTTCTTACTTCTTACTTCTTACTTCTTACTTCTTACTTCTTACTTCTTACTTCTTACTTCTTACTTCTTACTTCTTACTTCTTACTTCTTACTTCTTACTTCTTACTTCTTACTTCTTACTTCTTACTTCTTACTTCTTACTTCTTACTTCTTACTTCTTACTTCTTACTTCTTACTTCTTACTTCTTACTTCTTACTTCTTACTTCTTACTTCTTACTTCTTACTTCTTACTTCTTACTTCTTACTTCTTACTTCTTACTTCTTACTTCTTACTTCTTACTTCTTACTTCTTACTTCTTACTTCTTACTTCTTACTTCTTACTTCTTACTTCTTACTTCTTACTTCTTACTTCTTACTTCTTACTTCTTACTTCTTACTTCTTACTTCTTACTTCTTACTTCTTACTTCTTACTTCTTACTTCTTACTTCTTACTTCTTACTTCTTACTTCTTACTTCTTACTTCTTACTGCTTACTTTTTACTCCTTATCTCTTACTTCTTACTTCTTACTTCTTACTTCTTACAACGCATTTACAACTTTTATCATTTTTGTATCGACTTATTTTATACCTTACTTCATAGCATCACTAAAGTGTACTATTTTTAGTCAATATCAACAGTACTAACGTTTTCTAATACCAAATAGCTTTAGGGTTGATCACAATCTGTCTGATCCATTGCCTCCGGCCATTCTGCTCTTGCTTTCTAAACGCCCATCAGCGAACGGACACATTGGAGTTTTCGACACTTCGTCGCTGGCTTTAGCCTCCCGGTGGGTGGTAATCAATCACAGACGACTTTCTTCCAGTTTAGCATGCGGTTTTCACTCACTCCTGTGGCGCTGTGCTGTGCTGTGGCAGCTTTGGTGACAACAAAGTATAATAATCAATGTCGGCGTAGGCTTAATGGTTTTATTTTCGTCGCAACGTTCGTTCATTCGTTCGTTCGTTCGGCAATATTTTCTCGTCACTCTTCTTCGGTGGGGATTTATTTTCTGCGTCAATGCTAATGATTGATAAACAAAAACATCAGATCTGTTAAGCTCTCTCTCGTTCCGTTTTGACGAGTAGTAACCCACGGTCACCGCATTAACTTCTCGATGTGGTGTGGACGCATGGATCTTCTTAGTCTTTTACCATGCTTTGCCATGGCACTAACAAGTCGCAAATTTTGCTGTCTAGCCTGATTTAGACAGTTTCTATACGAAGTTCGAAATTGTCTCGCGTGCATCAATAAATAAATTTTCCCATCAAAATTCCACAAGAGATAGCCAAACCGAGGCGAGGGTAATAAGTTCACCCCAAAAACCGCACAATTCGACGTCATAATTGTCATCGTCAGCAGAAATCCGGTGGAATTGCCCATATCTGGCATGGCATGGCATGGCATGGATGGATGGAGTGCCAGCTCAGGTAGGAGGTAGGGCATTCGTGGGACAACACGAAGCGGAAGTTCATTTGCGAAATATATCCCACTAACGTTTGCCACAAATGGAGCCACTTTCGCAGTGTAGCGTGTGCGTTGTATACGCATGTATGCCGGAGCGTTGCGACTGTTGCTGCTTCACTATCCTCGCTCGGGTATACCTACAGGAAGCATACAGTTGACAATTTTTGGTTCGTGGCTGTAGAGCGAAATGTGGTTTTAGCGACAGTAGGTAGTATTAAAAATTAACTCTTTCGATGGAAAGCAATGTCGGTGACATAGTGGCTCGATTTGGCTTTTTGGGATACCAATTGTAAAGGAACAACCGATGGCGTTGCATGATTGAAATATTTTCAGCGAAAAAGATATTCGTTTTTCGCAATCGGTTAAGCTCGATCCAATGCGATGGAGATTGATTGTAAAATTGATTTAATTAAAATAAAAACATGGACATTGTGCACTTAAGCCGGTAATTGATTGCAGTGTCGAATGAATGGCTTTAATGTTTATATGTATTTTTGTTATTATGAGTCAGGAAAATATATTTTTAGACAGCATCAACCTTCTCTATCTTTTAGGCCATAACTATATAGACAGTTATATTATGGGACAAACATTGAAAGCAAGTTATGTATCGTGTAGTTTAATTCTGTTTAAGTTAAGTTTTCGTGCATTTCGGATCCATTGTGCTGCCTGAATTCTTTTGCCGTATGAGAAAGTAAGGGTATAGAAACAAAATCTAAAATTGAAAGAGTGCTCCGGTTTTGAACGCTTATAGCTTATTTATTTCTCTGTTGATTAACGAAATTTTCATGAATACACAAACTAGCTAAAACATATTAGCCTTACTAGACACAATGATCAACGACTTTTGCTTTGCGAATCAGTTCCAATTTGCAAATTTTCAGCAATGACTAGACAAATAGATCACTGAAGGTTAACGCTTGAGAAAACTGTCAGAATAACGCTGACGGACGCATTGACAGCTGTATGTTTGGCGCTTTACTTCTAGCAACATAGAACCGGGGTGGCTCTTCCTGTGTCAATAATTTCGCTCCGCTGTACTCGATCTTAGGCTACTCGTCACTAATTCGTTGAGCGTCTCGATATACGCAAGTCAGCTTCAACGTGGTCGAACTATCTTGCATGAAACAGATGACAGGTGTCCAGAGAACAGATTTCACTGCACAGTCGCTTGGCATCCCTGTGACGTGGTCGGCATACCGTAGCCTTCCTATTTACGTCAGGTGCACAATGGGAATCTCTGCAAGTAGTACCTCGTGGTTCATATGCCTGCGCTACTTTCCGCCTTTCGCTTGTACTTCGTCAAAAATAGTGCAAAGCTACAGTCTCAAGCCCTTAGAGGACTTTCCATTTTATGCGTTTTGCGGAGGAAAAAGTAGGCTCGACTTCCAGCTTGAATGCCCCGTTGAATCTCTTTACTCATAGGTATTATTGTCGGCGGTTACCAGAGATCCTAGAATGAACTCATCAGCCACCTCTAGTTCATTGTCATCAATAGTCACTGTCCGTGGGAGCAGTGTTTCCAGCCTTCCAGATATGTCTGAAACTTCCAGATTTTTTTATGCCTGGCGAGACAAAACGAGGTGCGTTTACTAAATTATATGTCCCAGTCCCAAATGACTGCTAGATATTTCCCAGTTTTTTTTAATTCTCGTTTTCCAGATTGTAAAAACCGGTTTTTAACGGTGCGTAGGAGGAGTATTAGGTTACAATCCGAGCCTTCGTTTGGCGACATCTATTTAGTACGTCACGCAAATTTTGACCAAAATCAAGCCCCCCTCCCCCCCTTCTCACATTTTGTCACACATTCATGACCCCCCCTGAGAAAGTACGTCACATCACGGCAACCTCCCCCCCTCCGTCACAACAAAAAAATTAAATATGCATTCTAACCTTTTTATTTTAAGCTATGATTTCAATCATTTCATCAAATAACAAATAAATTTGATTATTTTTGAGCTTATAAGTCATCGATTCACGGATTTTGAAGATGATCTCCAATTGTTGTGATCGGATATGCTTCAAAAGTCGCTGATGTGTCGTCAATTAATGTTTCGCGCATATCCACGTGCTACGTCATTTACATTTATCCACTCAAATTCGTCTGATCTAGTTCAAAGAATCAGGACTTCCTGCTGACGTCTTGCAGCAACACGCGGAAAAACTTTAATGGCGGATTTTATCTGTTTGAGTGTAATCCGCAAGTGGCACAAACTCTATCCTTCAGGGAGCTTTTGAGTGAGTATAGGTTATACGGAAGAACCCTAAAACCGCCTTGGAACTTCGGTATGAGTTTATGTTCTCATCGATTGAGTTCGGCACGAATATCAAGGGGATATTCCCATTGCCATTGGTCTCTGGTAGTTCCCATAGCCCTGCAGGAGTTGCAAAAATTGTTTAGGCAGGACGGTACTGAAAGAGCTCTTCAGTGGTGCACAGCATATTCTGTAAAGCCTTAATGGAGTGTTCATACTAGAAGAATAAATGAGTCCTGTTCTCACATTGTTCCGTGATCGTCGTAAGGGGGCCGGTTACCAACCGGACTGTGATATTATTATGCAATATGTGACGAAAGTGTTGCGCTTTGCACACCACCGCCAGCGGCGGTGGCTGCGAACGGACTGAACTTAAAACTCACGTTTATTATCCTATTTATAGGTACGTCGTTTGATAATAGCTTATTGTTACATCTAGCCAGAACAACAATAGCGCTTTGTCTCATCTTCGACCGAGTACACTGATTGTTGTTCTGCTAGATGTGAAGGTCAACGCGGTCTTATTGCGGCTTTGTGCCGCAACACACATATATGTTGAAAATAAAATTTGTCATTTAAAAAATTTAACTATTTGCTTCAATAGTTGTATCTCAAAATGAACGCTAAATTATAGTTCCCCGAATAAATTTTCCATTTAAAATTTTTTCAATGTGACGTCACATAACTTCATATCCCCCCTCCCCCCTACGTCACAAATCGTTACGATTACGCCAACCCATCCTCCTCCTATAAGCGTGACGTACTTTATGGATGGCCCCTTTTTATTCTGGTGTAGTTTGCCTTCGCCGTCGCAAGGTTTCTAGGAATGATATCAAGGTCGTCTGCGAAGGCTAGAAGGTGGCTACTGTTGCTGAAGATCGTTCCTCTTGTTTTGATGCCGGCTCGCCGGATCACACCTTCAATATCCATTCCCTTGCCGCAACTCTTTGTGCCATTCGAAAGGACTGGAGAGTACCCCCGAAACACACACTTAACACATCACTCGCTTCAGGGTAGCTTTAATCAGCCACGTTAGTTTGTACGGAAAATCGTTCTCGTGAATTATCTGCCATAGCTAGTCACGCTCGACTGTATCGTATGCTGTCCAGAAATCCACGAATAGATGATGCGTGGGCACATTCTACTCCCGATATTACTACTTATGCGGTGCACGTCGCACATAGCCAAATTTCCAAGCTTGTTTTTTCTCTCCATTGCTTGCTGGCAGTTACCGTCAAACCAACCATTTTTTACACTTCCGTTTTCTTCACCGCGGTTGCGCCCTCATTGACAACCTAGCGCATCCTGTTCCATCCGTCTTCGCGAGTGACATTTGCTAAAAGAGGAACTGAGTTACATTGTGGAACGGTGTCGCGTTACGCTGGGATGTGTCAGCTGTTGAGGCATTCCACTTACTTACTTATTCAGCCGAGAGCCGGGGTGGCTCTTGCCGTATCAAGAATTCTTCTCCATTGTACTCAGTCCTGGACTACTCGTCGCCAATTCATTGCGCGTCTCGACACACGCAAGTCGGCTTCAACCTGGTCGAGCCATCTAGCACGTTGAACCCCTTTATTTCTGGTGCCGGGTGGGTTCTTGAAGCGAACGGATTTCACTACAAAGTCGTCCGGCATCCTTGCGACGTGGCCGGCCCACCGTAGTCTCCCAACTTTCACCAAGTGTACGATGGGAATCTCTCCAAGCAGTGTCTGTAGTTCGTGATTCACACGTCTTCCACTACCTTGCTTGCGAATAGTTGTTGGGCATGTTAGGATATGGTAAGCAGTCGAAGCCACTGCGGCGTTGAGTATAGCGGCCTCGAAAAAAATTTAGTTGCCACCCGTTATTTGTTTATCAAGACGTATTTATGCCAGCATGATCTGTCTGCAGTAATCTTCTGGATTTCACGTAGACTTGCATCTCGCACATTAAGCAAAAGGCACAAATCGATGTATTGTATACTGATTTGAAGGCAATTTTTGACCGTATAGACCACCGAATACTCTTGCGAAAACTTTCCCAACTTGGCGCTTCACAACATTTTGATGAGAGGTTTAGCTCCTACTTATGCGGTCGAACGCCTGATGGTGCAGCTAAATTCCTGTCTTTCCTTATCATTCACAAACCTATCGAGCGTACCACAAGGCAGCAATGTGGGTACTTTGCTTTACTCGTGTTATTTTAATGACGTAGCACTACTTCTGGAGGTGATGGATGTAAGTTAGTGTACGCAGGCGATCTGAAACTATAGGGGAATGTCCCCGGTTATGAAACAGGTTTTGTTTTTTGGCCATAGCTTTTGATCGGATCATCCAATTTTAAATCTTTTTGAAGCATTGGAAAGTTTAAACGCATACCTATCTTTTTGCTAAAGAAAGTATATGAGTTTTGTTTAAAACACAAAAGTTATAGCAAAATTTCCAAACATGGTATTTTGTGGCTAAAAGAAAAGTGTCTCCGGTTATGAAACACCTCGGGAAATCTTTAGAAAAGAAAGAAAAATATAGAAATATCGAAGAAAAATCAAAAATTAAAATCATTTATTCATGGAGAATACTAAAAATACAAAATCATTAATCAGTTTCTTCGTTTAACCATCTAAATCTGAATCACAATGAATGCATGTAAGAAAGCAAGCAATCATATTGGCGCATTTCAAATACACTGGTCTGTTATACATGTGTTACAAAGAATTGAGTTATTGCTAAACCTAAATGAATCCTGCTGCCATAAAAACTCATTATGCCCCAATAGAAGTAATGTACGATCATTGAAGTATAATATAATTGATTTTCTAGATGTTTCACAACCGGGGAACTCGACTGTTTCATAACCGGGGCGGTGACCATATTGCAAAAAAATATATTTGAATTTTTGAGTCAATTATTTTACCTAAAATTTGTCTGTGTGATGAAATAGAGGTCCAAAACTTAGCTTATATACCTTTACCTGAGTATTTTCATTCCATTTGGTACACAAAATAATCAATTGCAAAACATGCGAAAAAACTTTTTTGGGTGTTTTTTCAAACACTTTTCCTACAAAGCATTGTAAATGTTGAAATTTGACCATTGTTTGCTCAAAAGTTATATAACTATGAGACTAGACGTTGGTAGTAACTTGACTGCACTAGGATAATAACAACGTTAAAAATTACGGGTGTTTCACAACCGGGGCCGTTTCACAACAGGGGACAATCCCCTACTTAGCTGTACAGTCAATTATAGATTGTCATAATCTTCAAAAGCTATTGGATATTTGCGCTTTTGGATTTTAGAATTGGGTTGCTGCTAGTACTGCAAAGTGTCAGATCACGACATTTCATCGTATTGTTATCCCAAATTGTATTCGAATACAAAATTGATGATCAAGTACTCAAAAGAGTTGAATATGTCAACGATCTTGGCGTTATTCTCGATTCCAAGCTTATTTTCAATTTGAATCGTTCGACAATCTTTCGACAAGCAACTCGGCAACTCGGTTTTATCTTGAGAATTGAACCAGATTGTGATGATCCATATTGTTTAAAGGCTTTATACTGCTCTTTAGTACCACCATTATTGAAAAATGCCTGTTTGATCTAGACTCCCTATTAACTAGCCAGGAAATTGAGAATTGAGCGAGTGCAGAAGAGGTTCGTCCGTCTAGCGTTACGTGACCTACCCTGGCGTGATCCGTTGAACCTGCCTCCATATCCTGAACGGTGTTGCTTAACTGGTATCAACACCTTAGAAAGTCGTGGTAAAATCGAGGCTTCCTCAGTGTCTGTCTTCGAACGAGTTTGAGTAAACAATCATCGAGGAATCACGTCGCTGAGTGCATTCTAGAAGTCATTTGAGTTATTACTTGGTCGGTTTACCCTCCAACGGATAGCACTGTCCTCTTTTATAGAGTCGCTGAATCACATGCATAATTCGTTTTGAATGGACAATATGAAAAATGTGTTCAGAACAGATCTTGACTGTTTCGCATCATTTGCGACTTATGACAATTACATCTCAAGGATCCAAGTCCAGCGTTAAACAAACTCCTGCACGCTTTGTTTGTTTATGGCTTATATTAGGAATTGTTTGTTTATGGGTTATATTAGGTGGCTGAAAACGAGCGACTGTATTCCCAATCTCGTACACTACGATGGCATCGACGCTCGCACAAGTAGGAACGCTACGGAACTCTTGCCATCGTACTTCGAAACAAAGTGGTACCAGTGTAGAATCTGTCCATGCATTAGCACACGACTTCAATATTTTCCCGCTATCCAAATTTTCATAATTTTCAATGTAATAGGCGCTCTCAAAGACCTGGACACTGACTAAGGGCCAGGTATAGACGACATTCCTCCAGAGTTTCTAAAAATATGCTGATAGTCTAGCGGAACCGATTGCATTAATTTTCAGTCGTTCACTGTGCGTGATAGATCTTTCCCGTCTGCTTGGAAATTGACCTAGATTGTTCTAATTAACAAATCGGATAACCGTAGATGTTTTTCCAAATACCGTGGTGTCTCACTACTTTATTGCCTTAGTAAGGTATTAAAAAAACTAGTTCAGAGTACGCAACCCAGCCAGCACCAACTCGTATATCAAATTACAAAAATTATCATAAATATCTCTTAATAAATTCGGAATCGTAACTAATGCTTAATAAAGTGCTTGTTGATTTTCTGTCGTATATAATGACAGTAACTGACTCACATACGATATTCAGCAGAGAATCGTATAGCAGTACGGAGCGAGCCGGGCTTAATCAGATATTATCGTATATAATTACCTATATAGCTGAACGCGTATACTGAGGAATAAGTAATCGCCTCCAAAATAGTACGAATAGTACGTTTTGCCGCATCAAATACGATTTATTAGCATGCATATATGTACGTGATGCTAATTTTTAACTTTTTTATAGGTACATATAAAAATGCTAGCTGGGTATACAACGCAGTGACACCTGATCTCTGAGACCCAGCGCGGCTATATGAGGAACCGGCCAAGAATCACCAATCTGATGTGCTACATTTCTACTCTATCCACAGCAGTCGAACCGAAACGACAAGTTGTCTTTGTAAAAGCTTTCGGTACGGTACCACACATTTTGTTTAACGCCGAGTTGAAGTATATGGGCCTTCCGTATTGGATTACAGAATGATTCTATGCATATCTAACGGAGTGCACGGCATACGTTGTAGTGAATCACGCTCGCTCTTGTACGTTTCCAAATCCTATTGGGGTACCCCAAGGCAGCGTACACGGACCATTGCACAGTGGTCCAGGAGACCATTTTAGGCGGAAATTAAGGTTTCTAGCCTAAAATTGACTTTACAGACAAAACTTGTGTTCGACAAAGTTGTTGCATATAAAAAGGCGCTCATTTGGGTGCTACCAAATTTTAGGGTGGTTCTTATTTTCAAACAAATCGAAAACCTAACTTTTTTATTAGTCATCGTACACTTGAATCTTGGCTGGGAGAGGTTGTTGGAGTCAATAGGATCGTAGCTCTAGCCCCGCAATTCTATACTCTAACAACTGGCTGCGAAGTCTGTTGTAAAAAACTGGAAGGTCAAGTTTCGATAACGGAATGTAGCACCTAGGCTTTGCTTTATTTTGTCAATTAATATAAAATTTTCTGAATTTCTGAATTTTAGTTAATAAAAAGATAAAATATTATACACGTATAATAAATTACAGGATTAAATGTCGAACATATTCCTTGAGAGCAAGTTCCGAATGTTTTGGAGAGCGTTTGCTTGTCAAGGGTATGACCGGGTCAGCAATCACGAGAAGTCTTTTGAAGATATTTTCCAAATTTTTTTTCTCTTAAGGTAGAAAACAGAAAATACAATGAACAAAAAGTGTGTAAAAAGGCTTTAATGAAGCAACGCGTAATGCCTCGACACCCCTCGAGTAATAAGTGGCAATCTGAAACATGATGTCATTGCCATCGCTAATATGTAACTACAGCACGATGTACTATTGGAAATGGTGAATGCATATTATTATGCGTTTGGCAAATTAGTTATGGAGGGCGCCACCGACAAATTTTACACACAAAAAATCAACTACTTTCTTCGAGCCTGTTAGTCTGTTCTCTGTGATTGAAATTCCTTGCGTGACCCTCTCCCCACTTCCAAATGCTCTTGTTTCTACACTCACTAGCTTCTTCGGAAAACATCCCGATTGGAACTAACGAATGCCTTATTATTTTGCCTTATGCCGCGGTATTTGACTTCAACGTTTTTCTTTGACACTTTTCAGGTAAATAAGTGTCTTCATGACCAAGTGGTAAGCGTTCTTTAGTAGTATTTTAGTGTTAACCATGGTGAAATACATTTTTCTTGTGACCAACATTTTATCAATTTTGGTTGGCATCAAATCTAACATCCTCTCCAGCGTCTTACATCGAGGGCACATGGGAGGCGCATTCAGTATCTCAAGTTAATTGAAATACTGAAAATCAATAGTTTCAAACATTAGTACATAAACAACCGCATACAATAGTCAGGCCACAATTGAAGCAAATAAATAAATCAATAAAAGTGTTTGATAACTCTGAAAATCTTATAATTTTTATGGGTAATTCTGTAAAAAGTCACGCTGTTCAAAAAAGTCACGAAACATATACGCCTTGACTAGTTGCCAAAAAACGAAGCATTGCAGATGCTTTCAATAAAAGAAATATTGAAGAAAGGTATGTTTTTGTTACACTGGAATAATGTTTGAACCAAAAAACCCATCTTTATGCAATTTAGTACCTGCTAGTTCATGCTTGTATCCAAATTTAGATTCAAAAGCGTTCAGTTATATGTAAAACTTGATGTTTTCAAATTTAATTTATTCGAGATAAAAAAATAACATATCTTCAAGTCGTGTATATAGTAAACAGCAAAGTAAGCCCTTCAAAATGCCATCAAAAAATATTTTTTTGGTTTGCCCCCATTAAAAATATCAACATTTGAAAAGGGCGTATTTTATAAATAAAAACGCTAATTACTCACGATTGTATTAATGTATAAGCACGCTCTATGCTGCAAAACTTTTGTCTTCAAGAGTTCTAAAAGTCATCTGAAGACAACATTCACGAGAATTTCGCTATTAAAAAGTTACAACGAAAAAACCGTTTTTTTAAGAGTCACCCTAAATCGATTCAGAAAAATGGCTCCAAATCAGTCAATTGAAGAGATACAACAAAATTTTTTTTTTCAAATTGCTTGAAATTAACAGATCTACAACTTTGACGAACGATGTTTACTTCTAATTTTCAAAATAAAAACCTGATTTAATCCACCTATTGGTGAAAGGAACCTTTGTTATACGGTCTTACTTGCTATTTGAGATAGAAATCGACACGTCTTCGGAACATAATTCATCTATTAGTTAACGTTGCATTGTGCGTTGATTTACATAAAAATTTTGGAAATTGAATAAGCTTACAAAATTTGAACAAAATAGTAGCACTTACAAATTTTGATAGTTTTTTTTCTTATGAAATTGCTGAGTAAGTTGTTACTAATGTGGGTAAGTGCAAGTAAAAGTAAGTTGTAAGAAGAAATATTATTCTTTAACATATACATTGCGTAGTAAAGGTCTAGTTTATAGGTTTTTGAACTATGCATAACTATGTATCAATAAGGTTTTCTTGAAAAAATTTCATCAATTTTTATTAACCTTCAGTTACTCACGCTGTTTTATACTGAATAACATGTGTAGGTTTTTGAATGCCATATTTACCAATCGGAGTTTAACTAACGTATATTCTTCAAAAAAATGTTCAGCAAAATGTCTGAATTATTCAATGCAATAATACTTTAAATTGTTAAGAAAATAGATCAGCATAAACCGAGAGCACAGAAACGAAGCAAGCAGCATGTGAGGTGTACCCAAGGTTGCCACCTGGTTTTCCCAAAAATCTGGCGAACACGAATAAAAGTGTCTGGCAAAAATCTGGTGGTAAATTAGTCCGACGGGGAGGCGTTTTCCTGAAAAAATCTTGCTCGTTTTGCTCACCGTAGATGCAAAATTTTGTCCAAAATTAGAAGTGATGACCTTTTTGCAAGACGGATAATCGAAAATCTGGCACAGTGCCAAATATCTGGAAGGTTTTAAGCTTTGTCTGTTGGTCTGGCGCGCAATCAAAAATCTGGCAAAATCCAGATTTATCTGGCATACTGGCAACCGTGGGTGTACCGCTATTGGCCCCAAACTGGAATTTTTTCTCGTTACTTCATATGGAAAAATGATGTCTGTATGTAGCAAAACTATCAGCAAATGTAAAATGTTTAAAATGTATCCGTCAGTTGGTAGTCGAGTAATTCGGGGTTAAAATCAGGGTATTTTTATAATCAAACTTCTACAGTTCCTAAACAAGCAAACATAGAGGTATACTATTTTCAGCAAAGTTGTGTATTTTTACTATTTGTATAACTTTGTAACACATGAAAAAGTCATACAACAATTACAAAAAGAGCTAAAATAGAAAAACTGATTTTACAAATACAGAAACAATAAATAAGATTTCTCTGTCTTCGCTTCTATCTCAGGTTACAGTCTTCAGCAAAATTTCTTGTAATAATAGGCTCTAAAACTTTGCAGAACATATCAATGTGTTATATTGAAACTGAAAAATTTTTTTTTTCACTTTTAGGGGGATTAATCCAAATTTAAATTGCACCAGATGATAGAGCATTCAATTTCAAGAAACTCTTCCAAAGGTTCGATAAACTTAAAAACAAGTTTTCCTAGTCAAAACTCTAGTGCGCACGTTTTCTTTGGTTTTGGGTTATTGTGCGCGTGAGTAACTGTGTTGCAAAAGTTGGCGCGAGCGTTCGAGGATTGATATCTTTTGACCGGTAAAACCAATTCTTATGAAATTTTGCATATATATTCGTAGTGTCAAAACCTCTCGTTTGATATTAAAATAATTGAAATTAGGTAAATTATCTTGGTTGAAATCATTGTAAATTATTGTTAATTTTGGTATGGTGTATACGATTGCTCATAACTTTCAAATTAAACGTCCAATCCAAAAACCATTCAATAGTGATCTATCCGGCTATATTACCTGCCAAATAAAACTAATAGCGCATAAATCGGCTCGGCCATCTCTGAGAAACAGGCGATCATTTGAACCTTATCAAAAATGGTTTTTTAAGGCTAACTTTTAAACTGCTTGTCCGTTTTCAATAAAACTTGGTAAAAAGTTTAGTAACAGCAAGAGCTTTCGTTTGGTACTAAGATCGTTAAAATTGGTTGCGTAGTTCAGGAGAAACGCGTGTCACGTAGTTTTCACATTTTTGCTTATAACTTTTAAACGAAACGTCGGACCGCAAAGCAATTCAATAGTGATATACTAGACAATAATACCTTTCAAACAAAAGTAAAAGCGATCAAATCGGTTTAGCCATTTTTGAGAAACAGGCGATAGAAAATGAGCTGCACATACACACATACACACATACACACATACACACATACACACATACACACATACACACATACACACACACACACAGACATTGCTCAGTTCGTCGAGCTCTATCGATTGGTATATGTGATTCGGCCCTACGGGCCTCGGATCAATTTCGTGTTTTTCGACCAATTTCTAAACCTTTGTTATATAGTATAACAAAGGTAAAAAGTTAGATTTTCGATTTGTTTGAAAATAAGAAGCACCCTAAAATTTGATAGCACCCAAATGAGCGCCTTTTTACATGTAACAACTTTGTCGAACACAAGTTTTGTCTGGAAAGTCAATTTTAGGCTAGAAACCTTAATTTCCGCCTAAAATTGTCTCCTGGACCACTGTGCATTGCTCTTAAATGTTCTCGTAAACGACTTGGGTGCATCTATCGCCGATGATTTGAAAATTTTTCGAGTAATTCTGTCGGTTTTAGACAGCTTGGCACTGCAAGAGGATTTGAACAATCTATTAATTTGGTGTGACAATATTTACGTGCGCGTCAACTACTAAACAATGAAAAACAGCTTCAGCGTTTGGATGGTAAACATCTAAATAGCAATTGATAAGATGATTCGATTGCGCGCCCTTGAAGTTAAGTTAAAAATATACAATATGCAGATGCTGCAAAGGAGATTGATCAATTCGCGGTATGGGCAGTTACATCAATTTTATAAAATCCTCGTTAAAAAACGGCAAAGCAGATGTGCTGAAGTGAATAATGACTAATTCAAAATATTACTATCAATTTACAAAACCTACTACATTACACCGGAGTGGATTTTATAATAATCAACATTTTAATGATGTATGTTGGGCACCCTTTTTGTTTTCGATCCGCGGCCATGATTATGGTGAATTTTAACAGCAGTCAAATAATCGAGAAGAGTTTGAAATTGTGATAATCATAATAAAACGAAAAAAACAGAAATAAAACGGTTCTGAGTTAAAAGGACTTATTTTGGCCAATGAGGTTAATAAGCAATGTAACGCTCATATGGCGGAAATTAAATTAAATTTCCATTAATATGTTACATCCTTCTATTGAGTACCATCCACTCACATATGGTATCAAGCAGATGAAAATAGGAAAATTACAACAACCTTTTCAATGAACCAAAACACTAGAGCACTATTCAGTGTAACAGATTTCTCCACTGATTGAACCACCAGCGAAAACAAAATGTGTAAATACTACCTCATAGCTGGTAGTAACCGTAGTCCAATGGCAACCCATCACCACTGCCGACGCTCCTATCGATCCAGAATTTATAAACGCAAAGTTCAAAAAACTTACCGTCATATCATCGACGTCGATGCACGGTCTATTAATAACTTTTCCATTCTTCCGTATGTAGTGTATGCGGTAATAGTTCGCGATCCGGCCAGCAGCTCGTTCCGGAAAAATCGATTGCTCTATCAGACTTGATAGGAAAATGCTACTCATTTCCTCCAGTTTCGACCGCACGCGAACCCAGCCCCCCGTCGGTTGTCTGAGCTACCGTTGCAGTGCCGGTGCACCAGCGGAAAGTCGGGCCTGCAACGTCGATGCGATGCCATCGAGATACTGAATGATAGCCACTTTTATCCCATTCAACAAAACCATCTGATCCCACCACACCGATCGCAGGCACATCTCGCGGTTGCTGCAGCTGCAGCTGCAGTTCACCGTTCATCCATCCATCCATGTTCATGAGTCATTACGGACAACGATATTACCGGATTCGTTTGATTTTTGAGTCGAACAGCGAAAAAAACTGTATCGATGCAAGCAAATTACGCTGCCAAAGCATCAGTAATTGGATCGTTATATCGTATCATATAGAAGGTACTACATACACGACACTGTGACCTCGCGGTTGTAATATGCGCTGACACAGGCAACGCTATGAAAGCAACGATCAATGGATACATCAGCACTCAGTTCGAACTTTTATGTTCAACAAATTGAAAAATATTTGCACTTTACTTTTCACACAACACTTCCTTTTATGTTCCTCTTAAATAAAGTTGGCATTGCATGTTATATTGGGGTAAAAAGCTACTGAACTGTTAAACTTTTTTTACAGTCTTCCTTTTTGGATTTAATTATGCAATTCATGCATTGATCAGCACTGTATAAAGTAATCACTTCGTAATTATTTCGTTTTCCACCAACGAGTCAAAAACACGCTCTTTTCCGTAGAACCTTTTCCGGCAGAGGGCCTCAAGTTAAATCGCATCCAACCTAAACCATCTGTAACATTGCAAATCACGGCCTATTTTCCAAACGGGTTGCCAGTGGGCGCCATTGTTATGCGATATCCTACCTCAAGCGGTGGAAGTTTCCTATAACGGAGCGTTTGCGCCAACCGTAACAACAACTAATAATGCAACAGAGCGGTAGCGGCAGTGGCAGCAGAAGCAGCAGCGACGACGTGCTTCAAATTCCATTCCCCGAAGCAATCTACCAGCACAATCCCAGCGGAGCTTAGCGATCCGATGTGGCTTTTCGGTGTGACATTATTTTGCTTAGGCACTCTACCTACGAGGAAATGTAACCAAAATCCGACCGCCAACAGCAGCGATTGGAATCCTAGCTGGAAAGCTTATAAATTAAAATTGGATTCCAGTGTTCTTCAAAAGCAGCCACAGCCAAACCGGGTATCGCCGGTATTCCCCAAGGATTTCATTGATATTTCGCTTTTTTGAGAAAGTACAGGGCAAAAGTAATTTTGACTGACGTTTATATTCTTCTTAGCGTTTTCTTACGAGAATTAGGTTTAAGAGATGATCGTGTATCTGCAATATATGCGGAACGCATCATACATTGTTCATTACAGAAATACAAAACACATTAATATATTTCTTTAATTGAAACATCTAAATTATTTTCTTTTGTCTGTAGCCCTGAAAGCCGCAAACAAGATTTAACAGAAAGACTTCTTTTTATTGTGAACACGTCGCATCACGAAAACATGGCGCAAATAACGAAATGTTTTTCAAATATTAGTCACTATTTTAGTAAATTTTTAGCCTTCCAGTTAGCTTCGAGGTACGATGTTGGTCTGACAAGTCAGTCGTTGTATATTCGAGTCTCGGTGGGGCGGTGTTGCTAGAGTCAAGCAGGATCGTTGCATCACTAGCTCCGTAACTGTCATGTACTCTATAAACCGACTGCGATGTCTGTCGAAAAAGAAGGGTCAAGGCTTAAAGATCTTTATACCCAATGTTTTGCTGTTTTTAGTTATTTAAAAAAAATATGTAAAAATGATTTACGTTACCAATTTTGAACTGCGAAAAAATCTATATTTTGAGAATGAAAACTCCTCCATTGCCAAACACAATTCAATTTCCTCTCAGCAAATTGGATTTGCTAGCACTGCAATTCATTATTACCCAACTGAGCACAATTTACCCAATTGCGGAGACTCATTTAATTGGATCGGAAATTGATTTTCTAGCACTGCTTTGAATTCCTTCAGCCTGTGGTACTTGTTAATTTTATCTAAAAATTGACATTCTAATTCACCGCTCGTCCTTCTTTCATGGCATCCAGCGGAATGGAATTGAAATGTCATTAATGTAACGTTAAAATTGACTCATTGAATCAAGCATTTAAAAAAAACTTGAACTCGTTTCGTTTCGTAGGTGTGTGCTTGCGGAATGATGGCTCTGTTTTGATTTTGACTGTTTTTTATTTGTTCTACAGTTATCTTGTGTGTTATTGTGTGCTAGTAAGAGTTTTGTTCGCGCATCGCAAAAATCCTAGCTACTCGCACGTTGAGTTAGCGAAATCATTTAAAGTGATCAAATCAACCAAAAATAATGTAATAAAAGTGTTCGGGGAACATTTGTCGATAATAAAAAAAAGACGGCCAAAACACGATCCCGAAAGCTGTACACGATACTGTAGAGGCCGACTTCAAACAGCTTGGTGGGTAAGATTTTTTTTTGTATAAAAACCTAAAAGAATTTTGACTCGATAATCCGGTAGTCAAACTAACGTCAATCTATATATATAAAAGTGAGCGTGAGTATGTTTGTATGTTTGTATGTTCCACCATAACTCCAGAACGCCTTGACCGATCTCCACAAAACTTGGCACCAGGGATGGTTCGATCACTTTGACTCAATTTTGATTCATTTGACAGTACCGTCGTAACGGGGTCAAATATGACAAAATTATGTTTAGGACTTTTGTAGAACAGGTTGTTATCTCTATTTTGCTGAATAAAGTTTTGCTGTATCTTTTGTAGTTACGGCGCTACAATGCTAGTATCTTGTTAGTGACTAAATGAACGTTCATTTAGTCACTGATGAGTTACTAGCGTTATAGCATCGTAACTACAAACGATACAGCAAAACTTAGTTCAGAAAAATTGTAGATTAGAACTAGTTCTACAAATGTCCCATATATAATATTGTCATATTTGGCTCGACTGAGACGGTATGAATCAAAATTGAGTCAAAGTGATCGAACCATCCCTGCTTGGCACACATGTTCCTTGATATAAGGGAATCAGAACTGAAGGGGTTGACAAAAGAAGGGGTAACAGGGGGAAGACTCCGAAATGTTTGGACGGTTCTTCCTTAAGTGACGGTAGAAGAAAAGAGGTAGCTGATGACAGGAGGTTGCTGACAGGTAGGAGGGAGTAACGCCCACATCACTGTAACAATTTATCCATACTACAGAAATAATCAAAATACGAAACAAACACTAAACGGCAATGTTCGCTGCTGTAGATTTGTCAAGTGTAATTATGCGCCGAATCAGTGACCCGTATAAAAAGTGTTCGATCATTAGTGCTCGGCCAATTCCAAAGTGGACTCGGCCAATAATTTGTGCATACTTGCTCTTGGTGGTGGACTAAAACATTATTAACAAACAAGTTTTGTCTTGAAGTAAGCCCAAGCAACAATGTGAGTTTTATTGTACTCTTATGCTGCTCTTCAAGACCAATTTTGGTCTTAAATGCCATCATAAGAGTATAATAAAACTCAAATTGTTACTTGGGAAGATGAAAGGAATGACAGGTTTTTGACGTAGGACTACGTCTTACGGCAAGTTTTGAGATAGGGTGTCATTCCAAAAAATCGAAAAAGCGAGCGTCACGAAAAATGAAAGGTTTTGAGCGCTAATAGCTCAGCGGTTTTCCGATCGATTTTCAATATTCTTACACCAATCGATCGGAAAATCTTCTAAGAATTGACCCAAATGAAGAAAAGTATGGATTCTTGATGTTGAACTGTTGAAAAATTGAAAATAATGAACCTATGTTTTACCAGAATTCTTGTTTCGTGATTGGTTGTTGGAAATGATGTCATCAAAGTAGAAACCCGTTTTCACGCTTCGGTTTATAATTCAGTCAATTTTCAATAGATTTCCAAGATATTTACACCAATTGATCGAAAAATCGGTTTGGAAAATATTGAAAATACAGAAAACTATTGATTTTGTTTTTGAAATTGAATTTGAAAAATTTTTATTTTTGAATTGATTTTGAAAATTTGAATTATTTTCATATTTTTTCCTTCCCTCGTCAGTGCTTCCCTAGCACGGATGACAGAAATATATACGATATAAGCTATGGGTTAAGCTTCTTTATGATTGTATTGAATTTACGCCCTATAGAATCCGATCGAAAATTGTTGAGCTTCAGCTGTTGCTGCTTCCCACGGATAAGGCAACGAAGACATGCAAATTCACCAAGCGAGGTGTTGGAGCTGGAGCCTGGAGCACTCGTTTTGCTGCCGTGAAGGAATATCTGGCTGCTGAAGTTCTGGAAGTGGCAGGAAATATCGCGACAACGAAACGATCAGAATTATCGTCACTTGCAGCTGGCCATCCGCAATAACGAAGAGTTGAACAAATTGCTGTCCCGTGTCACCGCTGCTATGAGAAGTGTCTTTCCGAACATCTAAACTGTTTTGTTGCTGCCAAAGAAGACGGAAAAGAAGGCTTAAATTTCCAGCATATCATGTCGAAAAACCGTTCTTTTAAGAACGAAACATATGTTCATGAAGATTTAAGGACTTTTCACTCACTGATTTTAATTCTATTTTATTTAGAATGATCTGATTGTTCGCTTCTTATCAAATAATTTTAACCGATCACCTCTCACGCTTCTGTTCGCTTGTTGCTGCAGGACGCTAGTTCAGTTGGCCGTCTCGGAAGGTAAGAAGCAGCCAACAAATATACCAGCTCCAAGTAAATAAGTTCGGTCAAGCGTCAAAATAAATGAAACCATGGATTTAATCAAATGAAAGAGTTTTAGTAACATCTTTTGCATCTTAGCATCTTAGTAACACAAATTTATCCATCACCAATGCTACAGTAATAATACGTAGCGTAATTTTCCTTTGGCAGCAAAAGGCGAACTGGTAACTTTGCTCTTTTGTTCAGACTGAAATTGAAATGCTCTATTTTATTTTACGTACATGATAGAATGAAGGACCATGAAAAATAGGTGTGGCCGATTCTTGCCGCTAGCTCTGGTACATAACACGAGGTAAGCCGGCGAACAGTATTATTCAAACGCTAGCTGAGCTACTGCCAACATCGTTTGCCAGGGCAAACGAAAGTCACGCTCGACTCGTGCACTCTTGCAGTGTGTGTGCAGTGCAGTGTGTTGGAGCTGGAGCACTCGTTTTGCTGCCGTGATGAATTATCTGGCTGCTGAAGTTTTGGATTTGGCAGGATATATGCTGCACGTGACAACAAAACGACCAGAAGCATCCCATGTCACTTGCAGCTGGCCACTTGGAGTTATATTTCATCGTGATTCAGGACCATACACGAACGGCTTCGTTGATCGCATAGCTGCTGAAGCTTTCCGGCTGGTCCGTTGCAACAAGCCGTGCCTGGTTAGCGGTTATTATCGGCACTCCAATTTACCGAACAGAGAATTACGTTAAGTGCGTTAGTGCAAATTTATTGCAAGCTGGAGTTATGATAATCAAACAATCGGTCCTTTCAAGAGCTACACAACGATTGAAGAGTTTATAATATTTTCTTGCCCAGTTAATACCATAATTACAGTCAACGAGGGAAAAGTTGAATTTTTCACCATTGCGGACGACCAACCAATGACGGTAATAAGTTTTCTGGTCACGGGCGACATTTTCTGCAACTTCCAAAACGTCTGCAGCTTATTGTTAATGATTTATTATCAGTGTTCTTCTGTAAGCCGCAGAAAAGTTGCGCAAAACTTTCAACTTTTTGAAAACTTGTGTACCGACTACCGATTAACTGAGGAAAAGCACTATTCAACGAAGAAACAGATCATAAAAATTTATTTACTGTTTGGTTTAGTTACTGACCTGGTTACGTTTTAATAAAATAGATTCAATCAATTCATGGATATAACTCCAAAATCGGTTGAGGATTGAACCTATACAATGTTACTACTTTGATAAACGTTACGTATGTAGGTTGTATACATGACGAATCGTATTATTACATACATGGATACATCCTACTATCGCTACAAAGAGACTTACGTGGTCCTACGTCACCTATGCGGTCGTGTCTTGTGCACAACCCCTCTGATTTTTGTATCCATGGAAGAAACACTGCACTATGGGCAAAAACGAGAGAAAAAACGGACACAATTAAGATACGGCCTGCAGGCTTATAAAATATAAGTGATGTAAAATATTCCGGAGAATAGCGTGGTGCCGATCCAATAAAGGTGCAAAATGTTAAATAGGGGAAAATGAGAAAAATGGGGCACTTCCCGATGACAAACAGGAAAGGGGTCGGCATCACGCGATTCTCCGAAAAATTTTAACTTAGGAACATGTATATTTTATTAACCTGCAGGTCGTATCTTGATTGCATCCGGATTTTATAGGGATTTCCGTAAAGAAAACAGATGTGTAAGTGGCCGGGTAGACAAAAGAGGGGAGGCTGACAAATGGGGAGGAACGTCCAAAGGACAAGGGGAGGAACAAGCGTCATATTTTTGCATTATAAGCATTTCGTCACAATACTGATGTACAAGTGGCTGGGAGACAAAGGCATCCCGAGTAAGATCGGGCACTCAGCTAGATCCATCCGATAAAAAATCAACTTGGGCCCACATTATCAAGCTTTAGTTACGATTTCAAATTTGGTAAGAGATATTTACGATAATTTGCGTTCATGGATATACGAGTTGGTGCTAGCTGGGAATATTGCCACAGCCGCTGGCGGCAACCCACTGCTTGCTATCGCACTGACCGAGTAGATAGCAGTCTATCTTCTCGGCGGTAGAAATAAAGAACGAACATACAAAAGTAATATGGTTTAGTGAGTTTAGTGAGAAAAACAATCAGGTACCAACCGAAAGAACATGGGTGCGAGCCCCACCTGCCATTGTGCTACCCGATATATTTTTAGTCTATATAGAAATTTTCTAGTTCATCCAATTAATCATTCTTTGCATCCGACACTTTCTTCTCTTAAAAACATGCGTGGCGTAGACGCATGACTTACGAGTTGTATCAAGTAAGTACAAATATGCTGATATAGTGTAGGTACAGGTACAAGTGGTTGAATGGGCACGTGGTCAGAATGCGTGAAGAATTTATAATGACAAATCCCATTCTCGTTCGTTCGAATCTTGGTTGGAATTGTTCTGTACACTAATAACCGGCTGCGAAGTCTGTTGATAAAGAAGGGATAGACATTTAGACATCAAGGCATTGCTTTTTTGCACGTGCTATTTATTTCAACTCTCACTCACTCTTTAGACTTTTTCTGAAAAGTAATTTTTAACTTTCTAAGCTAAAGGGAAAAAACATCAAAACAATTCATTTCACTGAATTATATAATTGCAATAAGTCTTTTAATTGCACTTAAATGGCGGTTCATTATATTTTACTAATGAGATGTGGACTAGAGCGTTTGAATCGTTCAAGTAATCACTGCCGAACATCATTAAAGTGTTTTCATTTTCCGGGAAAATGAAACGATGGGAGGAGACGCACTCAACATAGAAAATCAACATCAAATAAATAAAACGAAAAATCGTGCCATCGAGCAGTGGCTTACGTTTCGCAATCGAGAAGGGAATGAAAAACTGTGGGATGCAACGAAAGTGAGCCGGTCGCCCGTTACGGCGAATATTTGCTAAATTCGGAAACAATTTACGATAATAGAATGGCATTGTTTGCAAACCGACTGTGTGGCTTTTATTTGAGACAAACACTACACGCCCATGACCCTGCCAATCACGCAACTTATACTTTGGCAAGTATAGGTAAGTGAGTACCGTCATTACCTGCCGAAGGGAAAAAATGCTATAACGTAGCAAGTTTTCTCAGTCAAGCGGAAACAAATTGACCCAAACGGACACACGCTGTCTTCTTTTGGAAAAGTTTTTGCGTTACTTAGCATTGGGCGATACTGTATCTGTATCGAAAAAATCGATACTTTTGAGCCGATACATCGATATTTTGGATCGATACTGAGCGTCCCGATACCGGCCAGTATCGATGCTAAAACGACGATATTTGTATCGATACCTTTATAGTAAATGCTAGAGAAACTAAAATACTGTACTTATTCTAATGCGATGTCCATTAGGATTTCACCTGCATAACAATGTTCCGCCAACAAACTCGATCCATGGCTGTCCGCCTCCAATTTCTCGAATGTCCCACACTTTCCAGGACTTGCTCCATATGGTCTAACCGTCAAGCACGCTGCGTACCTCTGCGCCTGGTACCAACCGAATTCGAGGCAAACATCATTTTTATGGGATTGTTTTCCGGCATTCACACAACATGTCCCGGCCATTGTACTCTTCCAGCCTCAGCAACTTTCTGAATACTGGGTTGGCCGAAAAGCTGCGCCAGCTTGTGGTTCATGTTTTTCCTCCATAGACCGTACTCACATACACCACCAAAGATAATCCTAAGCACACGACGTCCAAAAGTGACCAGTCTCCGTCGAGCATTGTCCACGTTTTGTGCCCGTAGAGTATCGGTCTTATTTGCGCTTTGTACATGGTACATTTGGTACAGAGATGAAGCTTGCCAGATTTTAGGGTCTTGTAGAATCCGTAGTAAGCACGACTTCTGGCAAGAATACCTCTGCGTATTTCTCTGCTGCAGATGTTATCCGACCACCTCGAACTCGTAGAAATTAAAATAAGAGGTGTACCTAATTAATGCGGCAGCTAATTTTTTTTTTTCGATAAATAAACTCTGCAAAAATAGATGCATTCCTAGTTCCAGTCTTAAATCAAATTTTAAGTAAAACTTCAATTTCAATTTGAAATCTAATTTAAAGTCGGATTTCTTGGGTGATGTAAAAAAATCAAATTCAATTTCAAATCCTATTTCAAGTCCAATTATAAGTCCGATTTAACTCCAATTTCTGGCAAAGTTGTAAGTATAATTTCTAGTCAAATTTTTCATCCAATTCACTATTAGTTACTAGTAAAATTTTAAGTTCTTTATTATGTCCTATTTCAAGTTCAATTTCATGTCTCATTATAAGTCCTGTTTCATGTGTAATTTGAAGTCCAATTTACATATTCTAACTTCAGTTTAACTTCGCGTCCAATTTTAAGTGTGATTTGAAGTCCAAATTCAAGTTCCACTTCAAGTTTAATTTTAAGTTAAATTTAAAGTCTTACTTCCAGCTCAATTTAAAGTAAAGATTCAAGTTGAAATTGATTCAAACTGAAGTCCAATATCATTTGATCATCAATATCAATTTGAAGTTCAATTTTAAGCATAATGCCATGCTCAATTCTAAGTTAAATTTCAGTTCCCATTTCAAGTTCAATATCATGTTAAATTTCAGGTTCAATTTTAAAGCCTAGTATCGACCTGAAAAGAAATGGGCAAAAAGATAGGCCAAGAAATGCTGAAGAAAAGATTTTCCGTTTGCGATTTCTTTACCAGTATGCACCTCACAAGAAATATTGTTTTACTTTCAGATGGCGCAGATTTACATGCTAGTGAATTGAAACGTCACTTTTCCGTACGGAATAATATCCGGCGCAATTACTATCACAAGAAAAAATGATAGATAATTGCTTGCCTTGCAGTTGTAAAAATTTCTTCGGTAAATACCAGGATTTTTTCTTGAGCTGTTTTCTTTTCAGCTGGATACTAGGCTTAAATAAAATTTCAAGTGCAATTCCAGCTCCGATTTTAAAATTAATTTCAAATGCGATCAATTAGACAACTCGCAAGTTGCTGAGTGAAGCTCTGCTTTCCTCAATGGATGTAGCTATCTTGGCACTCGAAGATGGATGTGGTTGGATACGCTAGACCGTCAATGAAGCCGCAACTGCGTTGTTAAGTGAAGAAACCCTGAGTGCATGAAATGACTTTTGACGGAGATGAACTGGAAGGGGTTGATGAATTCATAAATTAGGGATCTCTGTCAACCGCCGTCAATCATATGAGTAAGCAGATTCAACGACGCATTCTAGCTAAGTCAGGTCTACTTTTCCTTTCGTAAGTCATTTCGATCAAGGAGCATAAACCGTACGCAAAATATAAAAGCATTTGCTAGCGCTTGGCTGAGTGGTCGATTTCTGGTCAGCCCGGCCGGTTTTTCACTTGCAAGGCCGGTGACCGATCAATCTGGCAAAAAGTCGGTTTACCAACTTAAGAAAACGGATTTGTACTTTTTGCCCGATTTTTTAAATTTATTTTTCATTTCCATCATTCCACTAGATTTTCTAATAAATTTTGTAGCAATCCTGAGCAATTCGTTGCAGTTTCCGGTCAAAAGAGTTTAAAACCGCAGGCCTGACCAGTCCGACATCAGCTATTATTTCGTTCCTAACGAGATTTCGTATGAGAACGAAAGAGAATCAACAGTAGTAAAAGCACACGCATATAATTTTCTAAAAAATTAAGCTAAATAATAAACAAAAGTGTGGTTTCCGTTGCACCCTGTCAGTGTATCGATACCACTGGTATCGATACTTGCCGCCCGATATTTCAACGGGATCGATACCTTTACAAAAATTGTATCGATATTCGAATATCGATGCTTTTCGCAGTATCGCCCAATGCTAGCGTTACTGACTGCTGCAAAAATTTGGCACCTTATTCGCTGAGCTGAGCTTTTTTTGTTATCGTCACGTTGTTTATATATAAAATGAGTTTTAGTTTTACAACAATGCAGTGGAATCATTCTGTAGCTTTAAAGCAAAAATATCCAATTTCTTCGTCACGCACTGTATCAGTGCGATAATGGACTCAACGTTGATACGAGAACTCAAATCGCAAAAAGAACTATAAAAGCTTTATAATTGCTGTCTGCATTAGCTTAACTTTCATTCTGAAAAGTTTTCCTTTTGTGGTGGTAAAATTTTGTTTTGGAAACATTGTCGAGTTGACTTGTTTACCGTTTGCAATGTTATTCAGTGGTCAATCCTGCTGCTGCTTGCTCGGACGAAGTTGAGAAAAATCTCGAAAACTGTTTTGCCACACCTTTTGAAAGTTTCCGGAATGCCATGCCAGCCGGTGGCTCCTGGCCTGGCCTGGCGAGGAGTTGAGTTGAGAGTGAAAAGAAAAACAATAACAAACACATTTGCCTTGAATGACGGCCGGACTCCAATCTGTTTGATGTTGATAACTTCTTTCGGGTCAAATTTAATCTCATGAAAGCGTTAATTGAAGCGGGAAAGCTAAAAAGTTGGATGAATTTAATCAGATAAGTGTTGTTTCAAAACGGAAACAGTCGTACACGTTGCGTTGAGATTTTTATTTACTCAATGTTCATCTTAGCTGGTTTGCTGATCAAAGGAAGGTTAATTCGATTCAAGCAATTGATTTTTCAACGAATTTGAGGTTAATTCACTCATTTGCTGTTTACGTCTTTATGTAAAAATGGGTAATTGAATTCACCGAATTGATAGAGTGTTTCTTTTTAGAAACAGAAGTGGTTTCCATACCTCTGATGCGACAATTAGCCTTCAACTTAATGAGGCATGATTGTAATTAAAATTTCCATAGTAATATTTTCAACAACTAATTCTAGTTTCCATTCATTTCAACATCCACACTGTTGACGTATTAAGCGTGGAATTATAATAGTTTATTCACATTTGATTTCAGTACATTACTGTGTGAAGGCGTTTGCAAAAAAGTCTGCCAAAGCAAATACGTTGCTGGAAAAACTAAAACGAGAAAGTTTCTCCCCCTCATCGGTACAGTGACTTTTCCTGTTTCTGGTGTGCAGCAACAGTTTTGCCTCATTAAAATAAATTTGCACCGTCAGGCTCAAAACAAATAACTTACTGGGCTGTGTTTAGCAGACGAAAGTTAAACACTGTATGCAATTATTGCTTTGCGTAGGTACTTATTCAAACCGAAAGGCAACGACATGGAAACACCTGTTTAGACTAACTTTTATACGCAATCAGTCCAACTGGACGAGAAAAAAATAGTAGCACTGTTATTGTGGCCATTGACTTCGAAATTTTAGTCGTGTCCTGCAGTAATTTTAGCAAAAAATCGAAATAATACCAAAAAGTACTATTTGAAATTCTATGTACAATGAAAATGTTCGACAGTTGTTCTTTGCCTAAACATTAATCATTATCATCATCATCATCGCCATCGCCAACATCATCATCCATCATTGCATTAACAGTTTGGTACATCAATTCGCTAACGACTTCATGTGCCTGATTTCTCGCAATTTGGACGCTGGCTGTCGGTAGGTATATAACTTCCACCTGTTGTACTCACCGGGGCATGTTTCAATTTGTCTTCCCGAAGGCGCCGAGCAAACCTGTAAAAACGGCCCTAATCGCTCGAGCGATTTAATGACCCATCAGTATAATCTCGGCATATTATTACACCAGCCAGGATCATTTCACGACACGTTTAGCTTTGTGTCTTCGTAATACCCGGAGCACAGCCCGGGTGGTCCTAAGACAAACAGGCCCCGAATCATGACCGGCCAAACGGGCGCGTTAGTTATAATGTTTAATCCTAACGCACGGCATGGATTGAGCTTCCAGCTGGCTTTTTCAGCAGTGGGAACTGTCTGCGTCGGCTGTGGCGGCCTGCAACCATTTTGTAACATTGATAAAAGTTTCCTCGTCGTTGATTCCCGCGCGCGCGACAAACATCTGCTTCAGCCATGCTTCTGATGGTGCCTCGCTTCTCACGCTTCAATACCTTGCGGATCACAGTTTTATGTTTGATGACTATGATTAGCTTGATAGCGTTCTCATTAGAGCTTCTGTGCCATGGCTTACCAGTCCCCTCCCACCCGGATGGGGGGAATAAAAATCATCCTACGATTAGAGTGAGTTTAAAAGAAGGGATCTTGAAGGTATTGAAAAATTAATTCATTTTGTGCGGAAGATAAAAGTTTTGCCATCGTGAATCTAAATGAGCAACTAGTAATACAACGAGCAGCAGTTTAATTCTGAAAGACTGGCTTTTTGTGTTCTTGATGTTTTATGAGCTTTTGAGGATAAGCTATCATTCAATTTAATTTGTTCGAGCAGCACCAAACTTTATTGTGAAGATTAGATCAAAATATTCGGCATGAATTGAGTGTTAGACAAAGTTTATATTAATTGATTTAAAGATATTCTACTTACGTATCCCTGAAAAGAAGAAAACAAAGAAATGTTCATGTTAAATCCCAATATCTCTGGCCTACCAGCAGCGTCTCAAATGTTTTCCACAATACAAGATTTGTTAACCTAAAACACACACATAAATCAAAGTTATTTTGTTTTCATTGGTGTTTAATGATCAAATGCACTGTCATGGAATTGTGCTCACAAAAGTAGGTGAATATCTCAGGTTATCACAGCCCTACGGTGCCAATTTAGACATATGTACATATAGGTTCGAGTTTGCCCCTGGTGTATATGCGCTTGTGTGGTAGCGGCGTGGTGCCAAAGAGGCACCGATATCCTACTGGTGCTGGAGCGATGAATAATGGCTGCTGTTCTGAAAACACACTGAACCCATAAATCGTCAATACAATGGACAAACATTGGTATAATTTCCCAAAAACAAGCGCGGAGCAATTACATGCTGATGGGTTCGCATTGAATTAATACTCATGATAATTCGGAATGATGCATCTGCTCGAATATCCGGGCACATTATTTTAAATTTGCTCCGGTTGATTAATGTGTCCCTAGCGCTTTGTTGGATTCAATCAGTGCAACTCAAGCGTGGCTTATTAGAAAAATCTTCCTGTTCTTGAAAATTTACTTTCATTTAGAATTAAACGCGGTTAGGGCTACTGAAGAATTCAGACTTCAACCGAAGCTGGGGCTCTTAATTTTTATCATATAGTAGACTCGTTTTGTGAATTTTATTCATGCAATTTATCCCTGACCTGGAATCAATTTTGATGCACTGGAACATTCTTATTACTATTTTTATTCTAATTTCACGTCCCAGTTGGTGGAAGTAGATTACTATTCTAACAAACCAGTCGCTTCAAGTTGGAATCTTTCTTTACTGATAGTGACAGTTAGAGTCAATAAGATCCTAGCATCAGCTTCTCAATTGTTCTGTACAGCTGGCTGCATATGAATACTCACGTCACGTTCTGGAACCGAAACTTTACTTTCTTGTCTTCTATATTAAAATATTTTTTCAAATTTACTTTTCATTTTGCGTGCCGGTTTTGTGCTAGATCCTTTCCTATTTTTGAAGTGATTTATATTTTTTTCATTTTTTTTATATATCTCGCATTATTTACAGTTATGGTTGGTCAACGGGTGGATGATACGTACCATTGGTGCCTCCCGTACCTGTATTCAGCAACTCCTATACCCACCTTACCGCGGTACCAACTGGGATACGAGTAACCAAGGAAAAGGGAAGCTCTTTAGAGCTTCCGAACACCTGCTCTCCATGTTAGATTGAGGTTCATAAATTTTGCCAGAAGAATTGCCATCTGTAATTGCTCGGAGTTTTAACAAAACGGTAAGGTGCAAGAATTTTGCCATGCCTGAGGGTCGTTTCATGACGGATCAAATGTTTACTCTGCATCAGTTACTAGATAAGTTACGGAAATGCAACTTGCAGACTCATCATCTGTTTGTGAACTTTCAGGCGGCGTACGATACAGTCAAACGAAATGAGCTATGGCAGATATCGCTAGGACATGGTTTTCCGACGAAACAAGTTTACACTGCTTCGTGCGACGCAGGATGGGTCCAAATTATACGACAGAACGGTGGGTACCTGATCTACCTCGTGTCGTTAGATAAACGTGATGAAGCAAGGTTATGCGCTCTCTAACCTGCTATTCAACTTTGCCTTGGAAGGTGCCAAACAAAGAGCAAATGCAGAAAGGAACGGGACTACGGAAAGGAATGGGTTTTGCGCATGACGTCGATATCATCGGAATCAACCGTAGACCAGTGGAATATATGCTTGGTGGCAAAATGGAAAATGGAATGAGCGCAAACACGTGAATCACGATACAGCTCGTAGCAAGTATTTAGAAATGCTCTCAGCTGGTGTTCGGGGGGATTGCAGAATGGCAGCCCAGGACCGATAACGGATGGTTGCCACTAAAGTAAAGTAGTACAGCTTAGGGCTAGCTAAGTACATAACTAAACGACGGTGTTTGGTCTGACAATTGGAAACTATAAGTAAAAGTATCAAATTTCCGCGAAATGTTAAACAGGGCACACCGCATGTAGAAGTATAATCGAGTGAAGCCCACATCTTGAAAGTTTCGCCTCATCGAAGCATATACAAACATAACATATACATATACAAATAACTACACTTGTGTAGTTATCGGAGTGTTTAAGCCGAATAGTTGATCAGAAGTATAAGCACTAAAGAATGAAAGGTGGCTTTTATATAAGTGTACTGGTGCCGCACAGTAGGATCATTCTGGAAAAAGGCGGTCAAAAGTCTTTTCTTGCTGTTTCTGACATTTTTGAGGTTAGGAGTCTTCAGAGAAGTTCCTTAAAAAAGTATTCTGCATCTGTTGACATTTTCATACAATTAGATATTAAGGGGATAACACGTTTGAAAAAATTCACTTTTGACGTAGGACTACGTCTTACGGCAAGTTTTGAGATAGGGTGTCATTCTAAAAAATCGAAAAAGCGAGCGTCACGAAAAATGAAAGGTTTTGAGCGCTAATAGCTCAGCGGTTTTCCGATCGATTTTCAATATTCTTACACCAATCGATCGGAAAATCTTCTAAGAATTGACCCAAATGAAGAAAAGTATGGATTCTCGATGTTGAACTATTGAAAAATTGAAAATAATGAACCTATGTTTTACCAGAATTCTTGCTTCGTGATTGGTTGTTGGAAATGACGTCATCAAAGTAGAAGCCCGTTTTCACGCTTCGGTTTATAATTCAGTCAATTTTCAATAGATTTCCAAAATATTTACACCAATTGATCGAAAAATCGGTTTGGAAAATATTGAAAATACAGAAAACTATTGATTTTCAATGCGCGTCATTGAAAAATTGAATTATTTTCATATTTTTGCCTTCCCTCGTCAGTGCTTCCCTAGCACGGATGACAAAAATATATACGATATAAGCTATGGGTTAAGCTTCCTTATGATTGTATTTAATTTACGCCCTATAGAATCCGATCGAAAATTGTTGAGCAGATGCTGAGCGTGTGTTGGAGCTGGAGCACTCGTTTCGCTGCCGTGAAGGACTGTCTGGCTGCTGAAGTTCCGGAATTGGCAGGAAATATGCTGCTCGCGACAGCGAAACGATCAGAATTATCGTCACTTGCAGCTGGCCATCCGCAACAACGAAGAGTTGAACAAATTGCTGTCCGGTGTCACCACTGCTCAGAGAAGTGTCTTTCCGAACATCCAAGCTGTTTTGTTGCTGCCCAAGAAGATGGAAAAGAAGGCTTCAATTTCCAACATATCACGTCGATAAAATTTTCTTTTAAGGACAAAACATAATGTTCATGAAGATTTGAGTAATTTTCGCTCACTGATTTTAATTCTATTTAATTTAGACTGATTCTAATTGTTCGCTTCTTATCAAATAATTTTAACCAATCACCACTCGTGCTTCTGTTCGCTTGTTGTTGCTGGTTGAGTTGGCCAGTCTCGGAAGGTAAGAAGCAGCCAACAAATATACCAGCTCAATGTATTCGGCCAAGCGTCAAAATACATAAAACCAGGGGTTAATAAAATGAAAGTTTTCGTAACATCTTTTGCATCTTCATATAAGAATTTGTTCGTTCTTCAAAGAACGGTTTTCAGTAATTGATGAAACCTAGGAAACTTGGAACTTAGGGCTTTTCACTCGGTTTTCTTCAGCAACACAAATTTATCCATCACCAATGCTGCAGTAATAATACGTAGCGTAGGCGAACGGTTCACTGGTAACTTTGCTCTTTTGTTCAGACTGAAATTGAAATGCTCTATTTTATTTAGTGTAGATGATAGAATGAAGGACCATGAAAAATAGGTGTGGCCGATTCTTGTCGCTTGCTCTGGTACATAATACGTGGTAAGCCGGCGAATAGCATTATTCAAACGCTAGCTGAGCTACTGTCAACGTCGTTTGCCAGGGCAAACGGAAATCAACTCGTGCACGTTTGCAGTTTCCGGTCGGTTACTGAGCGTGTGTGTGTTGGAGCTGGAGCACTCCTTTCGCTGCCGTGATGGAATATCTGGCTGCTGAACTTCAAGAATTGCCAGGAAATATGCTCCTCGCGACAACAAAATGACCAGAAGCATCCTACGTCACTTGCAGCTGGCCACTTGGAGTGGTATTTCATCGTGATTCAAGACCATACATGAACGGCTTCGTTGATCGCATAGCTGCTGAGGCTCTCCGGTTGGTCCGTTGTAATAAGCCGTGCCGGTTAGCGGTTATCGGTACTCCAATTTACCGAACAGAGAATTACATTAAGTGCGTTAGTGCAAGTTTTTTGCAAGCAGGAGTTATGATAATCAAACAATCGGCCCTTTTAAGGGCCACACAACGATTAAAGAGTTTATTATATTTTCTTGCCCAGTTAATACCATAATTACAGTCAACGAGGGAAAAGTTGAATTTTTCACCATTGCGGACGACCAACCAATGACGGTAATAAGTTTTCTGGTCTCGGGTCGGGCGACATTTTCTGCAACTTCCAAAACGTCTGCAGCTTATTGTTAATGATTTATTATCAGTGTTCTTCTGTAAGCCGCAGAAAAGTTGCGCAAAACTTTCAACTTTTTGAAAACTTGTGTACCGACTACCGATTAACTGAGGAAAAGCACTATTCAACGAAGAAACAGATCATAAAAATTTATTTACTGTTTGGTTTAGTTACTGACTTGGTTACGTTTTAATAAAATAGATTCAATCAATTCATGGATATAACTCCAAAATAGGTTGAGGATTGAACCTATACAATGTTACTACTTTGATAAACGTTACGTATGTAGGTTGTATGACGAATCGTATTATTACACACATGGATACATCCTACTATCGCTACAAAGAGACTTACGTGGTCCTACGTCACCTATGCGGTCGTGTCTTGTGCACAACCCCTCTGATTTTTATAGGAACTAGATAGCATGTTCAGGTTCAGGTTCAGCAAAGTTATAGATCTTTGAATTTCATTAAACTTCGCCGAAGATACTAAGTAACTGCATCATATGGTTTGCGAGATATAATTGACTTTCTGTCGTTACCCCCTTAAAATCAGTTTTTTAAACTTTTTGTACACAAAACCACATCTAACGGGTTTGGCATGTTCTACAAACTTTTTGATACTATCAAAATACGTAACTTTCTAGAAGGTTTTAATATCACATTTGCTTTATTTGCTTTAAAAATTGATTTGAAGCATAAATTTTACCGTTTTTACAAGTATTTTTTTCCGTAAATAGGCACCTACTGGCAGCTAAAATTAGCATCGTTTGAACCGCCATAGAATATAGTATAAGTGTGCCAAAATCACGGCCGAGTCTGCTCGGGCATTTTGATTATTTCAATTATGAATTACATACATATATGCTGGTTTTAGAAAGTTATTAGGATTTTATTATTCCTATATGTTCATATGGCTACGTCCGAACAAACGCAGGGGAAGTGGGTAGGAATGTTAGTGATAGCATCTACTTTTGAAAGTGCAGGAAACCCATACTGCTTTGATAGATGTTACAGGAAAACAGAGGGCATCGTGTTAGTAGGGCAAGGTAAACAATAAGGATCATGAGGATTCAATAATAGAGCATGTATATATAGTACCGCCATCCGGGGTGAGATTGTGCCACGGGGGTGAGATTGTGCCAAAAACCAAAAATTTTTATTTGTGAAAATATATTATATCTATAGAAACTGGTGACCCAAATTCAAAATGATGATGAACATAACACATTTATGCATAACTTAGAAAGGAACACAGATAATATTAGCAAACTATTTAGCGTAAACAGGGTTTCAAAGTTCGCGATCAAAAATACGCGGAAATAATGCTTGTAAAAAATGTCTCGCATAAACCAACTAAAACAAGAAATCGTATCAACTTGCTGGCTTAAAGGCATATAAACTAATCATTTACAATGTATTGAAAGGTTATTATGCGTTGAATAAGTTTTGATTACGAAAATAATATTTTTCGAAACTTTGTACTTTTCGAGCTTCACGGGGGTGAGATTGTGCCAAGCCATAATGATTACTTTTTCTCATGAAATTTCAGATGCTTTGAATAAACACTCTAATATAAGACGAATATATTATACCGTGTATAAACTGCCAGTTTCAAGGAGTGGGGAGGGGGTGGGATAGGGCACATGTTTTGCGGTCGCGGGTTCTCGAACGAAGTAATGGCTACTTTTGTTAAATGATCAAATAGGTATGCCCACTTAGGATACATATATATACCCCTTCATATATCTTTCCCTTGATAACCCTAGAAATGCTACTGGCTATATAAAGGCTGCCCATTGACTGCAAACTCATATTTAGTAATTTCAGGCCTCCCCGGGTTATTTTCGTTCATACTTTTTGTATGATGCGTTGTTTTTGACCGACCCCCTGCCCCTAATAGTCCACTAAGTTCATGGACGACCCCATATGAACTACTTTATACTGATATTTATATGTATTGTTTATAAACATGCTAATGTTCCCTGTTTAGGTTTTTAGCTTAACTTTACGTTTTTGGCACAATGTCACCTCGTAGAAGGGGTGAGATTGTGCCAAAGTTCATGCACTTCCAGTAAAATTAGGTTTCATTGTAACTTAACCATCTCTACGGTAGTTGTTAATTGAACAATTAAGTATACATTGACATGTTTGAAATCAACTTAGTTCCCAAATTGTGTGTATACTGAGCTAAAGAACAAAAATATATGCTTTTTTGGCACAATCTCGCCCCGGATGACGGTACATAATGAGTTTAAATGGGCAAAGATAGAACAATCTCACCAACAAACCATCGAGTGAAATATAATTGCGTCATTTGAATTTCCATCAGTTCATCTAATATCCAATAATTTAATTTTTCGTTCTGATATCCATGTGCATTATTTAAACTTGTTACGGCCAAAGTTAGGAGGTACTTGATGAGCTAAAACGAAACAAATAGTTAAAATAACATTTTAGGCTTACCTGCTACCAAATCCTTGTGGTTCAGCCGTCTGCCCAAAATCTCAGTTTTGTGATCAAGCATCTGGGAACCACGCGGTATCGCACCTCCTAGCTTAGCTGCTCAATTGAGTATTACCGAATATGGCCGCGTGGAGGCGGTAGGTAGGAGCTTGGGCTGGCAAAAGCTATGTTGGTCGCTTTCTCGTTTGTCTTCCCCATTCCATACCCCCAACGGCAAACGAAATTACAATAAACGTAAACTCCAAAGTTGTAATTAATTTCCTTAAGCCAGATTTTGGTTTATTTTAAAAAGCAGTCAGTCAGTCAAGTCGAGCAATCATTCGGCACCGGAATTCATGAATGAATTGTTTTGAAGGGTAGAAAACTGAGATAGAAAAACACTGTCAGCAGTTCAGCAGTCATGTCCATGCGCTAACAGATAAAAGAATACTACCAAAGGTAAAACTGTATGCGTTGAATGCGTTTTATATTCGCCTTCATGCATGGCTGTCAATTTTTTCGAGCACTAGTATATTTTTGTGTCTGAAAAACAAGATGGTTAAATTAGGTGGAGCGAGATTTAACGGAAAGTATACGCAGTCCAAGGTATTGAAGACTGGTAACGTGAGTAAATTGGAGAAATATCGTTCATCAGGTTTTGTCTTAGGACGGCAAACCAATCATGTAAGTAAGTAAATTTCTAGTATATAAAACACAAGCACGAGAATTCCGAAAATTGTAGCATAATAACCGTGTAAAAAGCGATTTCTGTATACTGCATATGGTGCCTGATGCCTCACGTGCGGTTGAATATATTGAGTACAATAATATTGAGTACAATCGATACTAGAGGAAGTTTTTCGTTATAGTATAGCAAGGTATTCCTTAACAGATAATGAACATTTAAAGAGGTGCGGGCCTGCGAAACTCCAAACAAAACGAAAAACTCCATTCAGTATCGATTGTACTCAGTATTATTGCACTCAACACCTATTCATCCTCACGTGAGGCATCAGGCAATTTCTCGGTATACACATCGACGCAATTTGAACAGAAATTCATTCGACAAATAACTAACCAATTCCTAGAGTAATATCTCTGGCCACCCGACCTTCAGTTGCCGACAATACTGGCGCCCGGTGAACATAATTTAACACCAAATAATAAGAAAGTACAAGTTAATTTGTCAGTGCAGACTATCGCCATGCGTTGATTGAGCACGGTTACAGTCTATAATTATGAATTAATCAAGAACTGCTAGACAGAACTTAGTCACGCACTTTAGTCTTTCACTGACTCTGGTGAACAAAGGTGCAGTTACTGCAGTACGATAAGCATGGTGTGTATAAATTTGTGTTGCAATTCCGAAGCGCAAGTACAAACATGTGTTGTGCCATATATGGTGTGGAGAACATTACTCTACAAAGTTTTAATCGAATCGATCATTAAAGTGGCTCTAATCACCATTGCAAACGCACAGCAATTTGACATAGGACCTTGCAATTTTTACTTCAGAGAACCATGCTCACCGGAAGTGATTAAATTCTTTCTCTACACCAGTGACTACCCCAATGAAGCTCCGATTCTGCTGGACACCTATGATCCAACAGTACCCTCCTATGTTAACCTAACACATCAGACTAAGTTGATCGTTCCGGGTTACGCGGAAAATATCTACTTGAATGAAACAAAATGTATTCGTGATGGTTTGTGTTGTAAAAGATTGGTTCGCTTTGGCTCAATTGTGCCACCGGATGACTGCAATACAGAATCACTATTTTCCAGAGTACCTTAGGCAGTCCCATACAAATGTACTAGTAGTAGATTGGCTTTCCCTCACCAAACTTCCGTGCTATGCTTCGGCGGTATTTAATGTTAAACATGGGGGCGAGTGCACAGCAATTTTCCTCACAGCTCTGCAGGTTAATTATCCCGAGTTCAGCCTAAGGGATGTGCACGTTATTGGATTCAGTTTGGGAGCACACTTGCCCAGTTTCGTCAGCGATGCCCTAAAGCAGTCTATTGGCGTGCAGTTGATGCGGATTACGGGTTAGATCGTGTGTTAGATGGCACAATCTGCTTGATGAGGTTAAGTTTATGATTTGATTGTTTCAGGCTTAGATCCTGCCCTTCCATTGTTTCGAGTTGCCAACAAACGATGGAAGTTGGATCCAACGGATGCCGATTTCGTTGATGTGATTCACACAAACAACGGATTTTTCGGGAAATATGAGGTGTGCGGTCATGCTGATTTCTACATTAATGGTGGACAACGACAGCCTAGTTGTAGGAAGCATTCATGTAAGAATTCGGTAAATTACTTTGATGATTGTTTCCTTAATTTCACTAGAACACAGTTCCAGCTCGCTGCAGTCATTTGCTAGCGCTGACTTACTTCACCGAATCAATTTCCAGTCCAGTTGGCTTTTGGACGACACCGTGTAATAGTTATTTCGAGTATGTCTTTAGTTTGTGTCGGTACGATACCGATTTTGACAATGATAGCAACAATAAAACGCAAATCCTAATGGGTGAACATTGTCCAAGCAGGTGATTGAAATTATATTTATGATATTCCAGATAATGGCAACTGGTTCTTCGAATGAACTGGATAAAACAAATTTGTGCCCTATCAAATAGTAACAAAAACTGTATATTTTATCCATTGTTTTTCTTTTCAACAGCGCCAGAGGAGAATATTTTGTACAAACGCGTATGAAATCACCATTTGCCGTAGGTCTGCGACGGCACAGCAAGCAAAAGACAATAGAGCTTTTACATTAGGCAACAGGAAAAAATAAACCAGCAACTTGATTTCTGAAGTTTTTTCCTGTTATTGTTTTTAGTGTACCTAAATATTTTAAGTAAATTTTTTAAAATAGATGTCCATATTCAATACTTCCAGCTAAAACATAACAGCTCAGCAATTTCCGTAGGAAGCTGTTGTGCAGTTAAACTCCGCCCAGGCGCAGCTGTCAAACGAACATGCAAATCATTCAAGACAGCACAATTTCAAAGTGAAAACAAAATGAAAGGCTTCACGAAACCCACATCATTTCCGTTTCTGATAGCTGGTAAGAATGGCATCTATCAGTGGCAGCCTTTCTGGAAAATTTTTCCTTCGAGCCACCAGCTTTCACAGCAGAAGCGAGACGCAAATCATTAAGAAAGCGATGGACAGAGACGTTGATGCTGATGCTCGCTGCGCCCAAACAAGCAGCCTTTTTACGATTCCGGTCATGCCCGGGCAGCAGTGTGCTGACTGTCACCCCTCCGAAGCGGACATGACTTCCGGTCTAATGGCGGCTACGGAACCCTTCGGAAGCAATTCCTGCTCAACAAGCGCGACCGAGCTGGTCCGGGTGCTTTCTTATTGGGAAAATTCTAGTCTGATGAGAGTGGCAGCTTTCTTGTTCTTCATTAGGCTGGTTAATGAGTATCGGGAAATCGGAAAAAGGACCATTGGAAAGGAAACGTACCATAGCGGATCGGCAGTTGATGTTTGATATGGGAAAACTTTGGCTATGAACGTTTGTTGGAATTTTCCCCAAGCCAAACAGAACCGATTGGTTCGATTTGCCGAACGGTCAGGATTGACCAGTGGATAACTTTTACCACATACCACTATTTGGTGGTATTTTTTGAACGATTGTTTGTTTATTATTCATTTACAATGATAGCCATAATGAAGGGGCTTAGTTCGAACTGGGCAGAGAATGTTAGAAGTTTTGTATCGAATTACGAAGAAAAGCATATCAATGATAATCAAATATTGATGAAAAGCTTCATAAATGGTTCAATAATCATATATTACGGCCGGTTAGTGATTATGTAACTTGACCTGAAACTTTGAAGACTACACTCATTGGATTTTAGGTACCATGCTGAAGCCTTTTTACATTTACGTTTCGCAATTTGAATAAACTTTAGAAAATACTTACGTTACTCAATAATATTTTTGAAGCTATTACTTGGCTGACGATTGAATCAGCGAGGAGTGGCTTATCTACGTTTTTTAATAATCTAAGCCTGGAGCGTGTGATTTTGACACGTCCCACGTGCGTATTTCGAGGAAACTCTCAAATCACGCAAAAGGTTGCGGCAAGGGTGCTGTCCTGTATGCTCTTATTTAACATTGAAGGTATGATCCGGCAAGCGGACATCGAAACGATAGGAACGATTTAAAAAAAAAAACTGTTCAATTGCTAGGCTTCGCAGACGACCAAAACATCATTACTAGAATCTTTAGGGCCGTGACGGTAATCTTCGCCAGATTAAAAACGATGGCGAGGCAAATTGGGTTAAAAATCAATGCGTCGAAAACCAAATATATGATAGGAAGGAGTTCCAACAAAAACAACGTTCGCCTCTCGCGGCAGTGACTATTGAATATCGATTCATATCGATCAAAGTGCATAGGCCGCCGCGCAGGCTGACGATGTGCAAATCGCTAATCAGACCGGCAGTTCTTTACGGACTCGAGACCATAACTGTGCTTACGAAAGATATACGTGCACTTGCCTATTTAATTGAAAGTTGTTGCTATTTTTGGCGGACTATAAACGAGAAGCCGGTAGAGGCGCTGGTGTATGAGCCACGAGCTGCAGACCTTACTTGGAGATGGGTATGAAATGGGGAAGGCAAATGAGGAGCGTCCAATATAGCTCTAGCCATCCCAAGCCCCTACCTAGCGCCTCCACGTGGCCATACCTGGTAATGCTCTATCGAGTAGCCAAGCTAGGAGGTGCGATGCTGGGTGGTTCCCGGCTGCCTGGTCTCAAAACCGCGATTTTGGGCAGACGACGGAGCCATACGGCTTAGCTAGTAGGTAAGCCTAATAAGTTATTTTAATTTTTTTTTTCGTTTTAGCTTATCAAGCATCTCCTGCTATATAGTAAAAACTTTGGCCAAAACGAGTCTTAATACTGCACATGGATACCAGAATGAAAAATTAAATTAACTATTAGAAGCACTTATGGAACCTCAAATGACGTAACTCTATTCCATACGAAGGACTGCTGGTGAGATTGTTCTATTTTTACCATATATACCGCATTTCATTGCCAACCTGAATCCTTAAGGTCTGAAGCAAATATGGCACTTCTCAATTCAAAACAAACAAATCGTCACTTGGGTTAAAGTTGGTACAGCGAAATTGATTATTACATACGACTGTTATAACCCCGAAATGCGCACAAGTGCCTCTGCTTGTGGGTCCGCCCAATCCCGTTTGGCCCTTCTGTAACAACATTAGTGTGAAATACATTTGATAATCAAATTTGGATCTACTGTAATTCTACCCACATACATTGGCAAGTCCTTGAACTGATGGTAGCTTTCCCCTACTACTACTACTACTACTACTACTACTACTACTACTACTACTACTACTACTACTACTACTACTACTACTACTACTACTACTACTACTACTACTACTACTACTACTACTACTACTACTACTACTACTACTACTACTACTACTACTACTACTACTACTACTACTACTACTACTACTACTACTACTACTACTACTACTACTACTACTACTACTACTACTACTACTACTACTACTACTACTACTACTACTACTACTACTACTACTACTACTACTACTACTACTACTACTACTACTACTACTACTACTACTACTACTACTACTACTACTACTACTACTACTACTACTACTACTACTACTACTACTACTACTACTACTACTACTACTACTACTACTACTACTACTACTACTACTACTACTACTACTACTACTACTACTACTACTACTACTACTACTACTACTACTACTACTACTACTACTACTACTACTACTACTACTACTACTACTACTACTACTACTACTACTACTACTACTACTACTACTACTACTACTACTACTACTACTACTACTACTACTACTACTACTACTACTACTACTACTACTACTACTACTACTACTACTACTACTACTACTACTACTACTACTACTACTACTACTACTACTACTACTACTACTACTACTACTACTACTACTACTACTACTACTACTACTACTACTACTACTACTACTACTACTACTACTACTACTACTACTACTACTACTACTACTACTACTACTACTACTACTACTACTACTACTACTACTACTACTACTACTACTACTACTACTACTACTACTACTACTACTACTACTACTACTACTACTACTACTACTACTACTACTACTACTACTACTACTACTACTACTACTACTACTACTACTACTACTACTACTACTACTACTACTACTACTACTACTACTACTACTACTACTACTACTACTACTACTACTACTGCTATAAACGAGAAGACGGTAGAGGCGTTGGTGTATGAGCCACGAGCTGCAGACCTGAAAATGTTTACACTAAATGTTTGGTAAATATGGTAAATGTTAATAAATTGAACATCTAGAGCTTAGAATTTCGAAGAACATTTTTTTATTTCCTCGTAGAAAATAAAATATGCAGCTTTTTATGGTTAATAATTTTTGTACATCATTCGTATATGTTTTTGAACAACGAATAATTATTCTCCGACCGAAGGGACACAGGTTTGTTTTAACTTGAAAACATTGCGTTTCGGTTTGCTTATCCCACAACAGTCGTTTGGTTCTTACTCTCTTGAGGCAGCGGTAATTTCACTATAGGTACTGACGTCCCAATAAACGCCGATTCTATGAAATATCCTCTGTTCGAAGATAAAATTTGCAGCATCGCTGTGGGTCGGTGAAAATACGATTCCTAATAATTTAATCATCGCTCGTAAAAACATCCGATTTCGAGGAAACGAAAATATTCCATCTTTTGTTATGGATTCTAAATTATAGACAGAGCAGCTTTAGAAGCTTCAGCAATCAACAATCAACTTTCTCAGTCGACGTGGGCCAGTGGGAGGCACTTTAGACTGCAACTTAATTTATTGCAATAAATTGGATTAATTCAAAGAAAGTTACACGACAAACAGCAGCTTGGACACGCCAGGCATGGCCGTATACAAGTAACACTAAACCGGTGGAAAATAGCGTCATGCTGAGCAGTAATGAAACAACACGAATACAATTTCCAAAAATACGGAAGTGATTACTTTTAATAACTAGAACTTGGCAAACATAAAGCAAACAATCTCAGTCTCCTGTGAGTGCAGGGACAGATGGTTAGCTCGGGCGACATTCCGCGCTGTACCTACTAACCGATGCTAGTGGTCACGGAAGCAAGTTTATTAATGCCGGTTTATGGTTGAAGTTGTATACGACTTGAAAAGTTTGGAACAATAATTCGGTATAATTTCTACACTGGATGCGAAGTTTAACTTCCGCAGTGTTTTGGCGTTAGCATTTAACAGAGGGCATTTCGCAGTCTGACGGTGTAAATCCGAGAAAATTCGTTTATGTTCAAGTGGCGTATTCGTTTATATTTTGTGTTTGCACATAAATAAGAAAACTTGAACATATTTGTCAAAAACTTCAAACTTTGAATTAGAAGTATGAAATTGTTGTTATTCAATTAATTGCTAAATGCCGGAATTCGATAATATAGACTGCAAATCAATAATTTTTCTAAGGTCGGGAAGCTTTGCTGTTCGAATAATGAATTTTGATCCTGCGCGTTCGGATAGCTGGATTATAATCGCAAAAGTTTTATTCCTATTGTTTTGGAGTTCAAAAGTACATAATTTAATTATGCTATACGATGGACAATATTGACTATTAATTCAATTTCGAAACGCTGTTTAATGTAATTTCAATGAATATTTAATTAGAAAATCACAACTAGAAAGCTCCAAAAAGCAATTAACCTCCACATTTAAAGCAATCACCGCCATCACGAATAATGACTGTTTTCCAGCTCACCTTAAGTTCAATTGGGCCACCAAAATTTTCGAATCATGCCGCTGCTGCTGTCCCCTATATCACGTTCAGTCGAAATTTCAATGGTTCTGTATACATAGAGCTTTCGATCGGAAATAATTGAAACCAAATTACTACCCGTTGTGTATGTGCCAGTGTACATACCGGGCTGTTGGTTAACCGAGCGCATTGCAAATCTCCGGTATAACCTCTTTCATTTCAATTTATGCAGGCTGAAAATTGATTTTCGATTCGTAAATTAGAATCTCTATCGTCTGTCGTATCGTTGGTGAAACATTCTGATAATTGGTTAAAATCTTCGGTAGCACGTCCAATTGCCGGTTGTGGCACGTAGCGGAATTGAATTTGTCGAGCTACACTACACATCTGACAGTCATCGAATCCGTTGTGTGCCGGATCTAAAGTACCGCGCACCTCCATTCTAACTTTTCCGGTTTTCCGACGTGCGTTAACAAGTGGAAAGGCAGCGGAAAACGAAAACTAATGAGGAAGTGAAATGCATGAATGCTTGAAAATTTTTCATTTTCAATTGCAGTGGTGGTAAGTGACAGCAATTTAGGTATATTTGGTTTATTCGTCTGATTTTTTTTGCAAAGCAATAAAATGGAAATTACAGCAGTTATGACATATATGTACTATAATTGTGTAAACAAGATAAAATTTAATACCAGAAATTTTCAAAGGACACGTGTTCTGCATACTTTCAACGCATATAATTTGCTCCTAGAATAATATTTGTGCTATAAGAGTCAAGCAGCATGCATTGTGCTTCATTTTATCGCCAAGCGAAAGCTGCTGTCGTTACTGTGTAGGAATTTTTTTCGATACTCAGTCACCCGAGTCCAAGTGCACCCGGGCCAAAAAGCCGCTAATTATGGCTGCCCATGAGCCCAAATCTAAAGGGTAATATTGCTGCGTAATCTAACCGGTGCTACGTGATCACACGTTTAAACCGCTGCCTGGCTGGCACTGACTGCTGTCGCTGAGCTTCTGTCACGTGTGTTACTATCGCGACTAGTAGTTGTCGGTGTACAAATTACTGCCACATTCACATTGGCTTCTGACCGAACTGCTTTACTGTAAACTATCCAACCCAAACCGACCGGGAGTGGCTGGCAGGACACCACGATAGTCTGGCAATTTAGTTTCGAAGCACATTTCCATTCTCGGCAATGTCACAAAGCTTCAGTTTTCACGAATGGCTCTGTTTTTTTTCTCGGAATAAGTACCTACATAAATAATCGAATTGAGCAGACTGTAAACTTTGTCTGGATAGCACGTTGTGCCTGCACAGACAAATGAAGACCTGATTAGAGACTGTCCAAAACTGACGTTCATTTTTTTTATTTATATAGGTATGTACGTAGCCTAGCCTGCGAAAACTTTTTTGAATGTATAAAAATTTAATTGCTGATGCTGATACTGGAGGAACCGCTGGTAATTATACTCCGAGATTGACCGACGACAGAATACTGGCTAAAACACAGGCTAAAAGTCGCTTAGAAGGAACGTGACCTACTCTCCTTAAACCTACAACCTCTGGAGTCTTCAAAACTTTAAGAGCCAATTAGCGAGTTCAACCACGTACACTGCTGTTTGTTTGAGAAGAAGGTAGGAATGGTAGTCGGATACTTAGTTTTTTTCAAAGATTGTTAGGTTGATTGCATTACTAAAATCCCATAAAGGGGCTTCTTAACGTAATCGATACATTTTTTTGTTCGATAATAGTCACTTTAACAACTAAGGTTGTTCGTGACATCTGCGGAGTCGGCATTCGAAGCCAGGTCCTTGGTGTGAGATTTGTCTTTGGCTTTAAAAAATATGATGCTATTTAAGATTTAAATGAGATTTCGGTCAAATGACCACAATAATTGTTTTGCGCTAGTGCATTCTATTGTTCAGTTTTGGATGAGTGTACAGCATTTCGGCTGATATGGCTGCTATAGAGGTTCAAATGAGGTTTTGAATTGAAGCTGGTTTATTAGATACACCATACCTCTACAAAAATAGTTTAACAGTGCCAGGTTGCACTATATTGAAGGTCAATTTTGAAAAATCCATTCGAAAAAACTATATTCATCGAAATTTTCGCGCTATAGGCTCATTGTAACATAGTGTACTGGATGCAGCTTATAGTTTATCTGCTCGCAATATTTACTGGCTTAGTTCGATCCAATCAGCCACAATTCACAATCAGCCAACACCACAGCATATGGTTGGCCAGAGTGGCCTCCACCAACAGCGCTAGTTCTCGGGAGCGCCAAAACGGTTCTGAACTTTAGTGAGACACTAGCAATAGGTATAGTAATATAGTGAATAAGGGGTACCATAGGAATCACGTGTGGTTGTATAACTCGAAAGAATGATACACTTGGAAGGAACACTGATTTAGGAACCGAGGGGGCGCTCAATCGGGTCTTCGCCAAGGGCGCCGAACTTCCAAATTCAGTTTTCCGTTTGCAACAATAATTTAGAAACCATTCGTGAATTTGACTCACATATATACGGACATTTTGGTTTGTTTGCAAAACTGTGCGTCATTTTAGGTGATGATTTTTTGATGAAAACTGGGGTCGGTTTGCATTAATTCTAATACCCAATCCCTAAGCTTGTAACGCAACCGTTGATCAAAAAATGTTAAGCATTATGCTAGGAGGCTAAGACTATTATTATTGAAGGTCAACATGGAATTAATCGACCACGATCCTGAGGAGGAAAAAGCGCCAGAAGTAGGACAAAGATCGTGAGGAGCCAGAACAACGATTCCGGGCTAATGACACACGCAAGTTTTACGAGAAGGTGAACCAAACTCGTAAGGGTTACACGACTAACCTGACATGTGTGTGGTCGAGGGAGGGGATCTAATCACAAACGCACAGTATCAGGCGGGCTTTATGGGAGCCTGTGTTACTGCGGATCAAATTTTTACTCTCCGACAAATCCTCCAGAAATGTCGAGAGTACAACGTACCCACGCATCATATTTTCGTGGATTTCAGAGCAGCATACGATACAGTCGAACGCCAACAGCTATGGCAGATAACGTACGAGTACGGTTTTCCGGACAAACTGACGCGGCTGGTCAAAGGGACCCTGGAGCGAGTGATGTGTTACGTACGCGTTTCAGGGACATTCTCGAGTCCTTTCGAATCGCGCAGGGGCGGCGAGAAGAGTCACCTGCTAGCTTTCGCAGTCGATATATGGTAGCAAGATGATCCAGAGAAAGCAACGTTTGCCTCCCACTGACAGTGACTATTGACGGCTATGAAGCGGAAGTGGTTGATGAGTTCGTATATTTGAGTTCCCTTGTTTCACCGCCGACAATAATACGAGTAAGGAGATCCAACGACGCATACGAACTGGAAAGCGAGCCTAATTTTCCCTTTGACGCTTCGATCAAAGCACATACACCGCAGCACAAAGCCGACGATGTACAAAACGCTGAACAGACCGGTAGTCCTATGGGACTTGAGACAGTAACTTTGCTTATGGAATTTCCAGTGGAAGAGTGGCGTAGGCGTATGAACCACGAGTTGCATTTCCATCGTACACCTGGTGAAAGTTGTGAAACTACGGTGGGTCGGCCACGTCGCGAGGATGCCGGACGACTGTGCAGTGAAATTCGTTCTCTTCAATAATCAGCCTTCAACAACAACAAGGTGCCGTACGTGCTAGAAGACTCGACCAGGTTGAAGCCGACTTCAACCGAGACGCTCGAGTCGCTCAACGAATTGACGACGAGTATCCCAGGACCAAGTACAGTGTAGAGAAATTTTTGATATGGCAAGAGCCACCCCGACACTCGACTGGTAGATGTAAGTATTGAAATTAAATTTTGACTTAAAATATTGGCATGGAATTAGAATTAAAAATGGACTAATTTAGAGTTAAAGACTGACCATATAATGAAAAGGAAATTAGACTATGAATTGAACTCAAAAACCAAAACTTTTGAACTTATGTCTGATTAATCGTCGCTTTTCAGTAAAACTAGACGATGTCTTCTCTAGACAGTTTTGTAACCATTCTGGCGTTCCACAAGGAAACAACCTCGGACCATTATTGTTTTCCTTATTTTTTTAACGACGTTTGTGCTGTGTTTCCGCGAGGATCCACAGGATTGCTGTCTACCTAAGAACCATCTATATGGAACTACCGCATCAGCAAGGAAGTACTGGACAGAGTATACGGATTTAAGGACTTGGGAGGGCTTCTTGATACGAGCCTCTGTTTTCGGGAACACTAGGGTGATTTATCTATTTTGGACAAGCGTTATGACTACTCTATTTTGGACATTTTCCATTTGATTTTGCCGTAAAAGTCTAAAATAGAGTACGCGTAACGCCTAGCCAAAATGTATAAATCACCCTACTTATATGACTACTTTTTATCATTTTTGATATTGACTTATACTGGCCAAGTTAATTTGTACTTCTTATTAGGGAGTAAATGTGTTTTTGTGAAGAACGAAGATTGGAAGAACTGGGAAAAAATGATATGCAAACTGTGAAAAATAATTCACTGTCCAGGTCCGAGTGGGACTTGAACCAGTTGTAAAACAATCTTTACGGGAGCGTCGTTATGATACCGTTGGCGAAGACGGTATCAGACTAACCGTTCCGCACACAATACGTGTGCTTATATGCCTACGTACCGTGCTGCGGTAACAATAAGTCATACAAAACAATACTCTTCGCTAGGTAACATGTGAGTGAAGATCTAACGATGCTTATTTAAGCATTAGTTTTCCTTAATTTCACGAGCCAAATGCGATAACTTTGTAAGGAAAGGTCCTAGAGTTTTGCAATATTCTGCAAAAAACATGTGTTTTGAGTCTTTCAATAATCGCCTAGAACCATATACTCTTGTAAAATGCAACCAACATACGCTAAATATGAACAACTTAGTTTTAAAGAATTTCCAAAGAAAATGCTCTATAGTTCTGCACTCGATAGAGATAGGAATGTCATTTCTTTAGCAAAATTGCTTGCCTTGATATTTTCTATAACTTTGTCAAAGAAACCATGTGTCTATCGACTAACACAACAAAATGGACTTGTATCGAGCCTTATGCGTTCGCTAATAAAACGTATGCTTGTCGTACTCTCATTTGGGTGGTTGGGGACAAGCGGAACCCATACAAGTTTATAGTACTCGACTAAAGTTTTAAGATGAAGCACTAATTTCATAAATCCACTTGCCCCATTTTACCCCATAGGCTCGTGAAGCTACGGAAATTTAAAGCTTGAATATATGATAACTTAGAAAGTAAAAGTCCCAGAGATTTGCGGTCTTCTGCAAAAACGTGTGTTTTGAGAGCTTCGATAATTGCCTAGAACGTTGTATTCGTGTAAAATGCAACTAACAAAAGCTAAGAATGAAAAACTAATTTTTAAAGAAATTTCAAAGAATATGTTTGGGATTTAAAGCCCCATCAAATCTATACCTATAAAGAAGGATTTCTGTCTGTCTGTCTGTCTGTCCGTATGTTCCTTATAGAATCGAAAACTACTAAACCAATCGGCATGAAAATATGCATGTAGAGATTTTTTGAGGCCAGGAAAAATTTTAGTGATGGTTAGAAACACCCCACTAAGAGGGGGGGCTCCCATACAAATGAAACACAAATTTCTGCATAACTCGACAACTAATCAAGCAAATAGAACAAAATTTGGCATGTGGGTGTTTCCGGTGACAAGAATTTATTCTATGGTAAATTGAGACCCCTCCCCTCTTTATAAGGGGAATTATAACTCCTCTCCTCTTCAAAAGGGGGGGGCTTCCATACAAATTTCCTCATAACTCGAGAACTAATCAAGCAAATGGAACCAAATTTGGCATGTGAAGGTTTTCTAAGGCATGAATATTTTCTATGGTGAATTAGAACCCCTCCCCACTTTAGGAGGGGGTACTCCTATACAAACGAAATACAAATTTCCTCATAACTCGAGAACTAATCAAGCAAATGAAACCAAATTTGACACGTGGGTGTTTTTGGAGACAAAAATTTTTTCTATGATGAACTGGGACCCCTCCTCACTTTAGGAGGGGGGGCTCCTATACAAATGAATTACAAATTTCGTCATAACTCGAGAGCTAATCAAGCAAATGAAACCAAATTTGGCATGTGAAAGTTTTCGAGAGCAAGAATATTTTCTATGGTGAATTAGGACCCCTCCCAACTTTAAGAGGGGGGGGGGGCTCCTATACAAACGAAATACAAATTTCCTCATAACTCGAGAACTAATCAAGCAAATGGAACCAAATTTGGCACGTGGGTGTTTTTGGAGACAACATTTTTTTCTATGATGAATTGGGACCCCTACCCACTTTAGGAGGGGGGGGGGGGCTCCTATACAAATGAAATTCAAATTTCCTCATAACTCGAGAACTAATCAAGCAAATAGTACCAAATTTGGCATGTGGAGGTTTCTGGAGGCAAAAATATTTTCTATGGTGAATTAGGACCCCTCCCAACTTTAAGAGGGGGTGCTTCTACACAAATAAAATACAAATTTCCTCATAATTCGAGAACTAATCAAGCAAATGGAACCATAGTTGGCATGTGGGTGTTTTTGTAGGCAAGAATATTTTCTATGGTGAATTGAGACCCCTCTCTTCTTTAGAAAGCGAGTTATGGCCCATCTCCCCTTTAAGAGGGTGGGCTTCCATACAAATGAAATGCAAATTTCCTCTTATCTCGAGAACTAATCAATCAAATGGAACCAAATTTGGCATGTGGGAGTTTTAGATGGCAAAAATTTTTTCTATGGTGCATTACGACCCCTTCCCCTTTTAAGAGGGCAGCTCCCATACAAATGATATTCAAATTTCCTTATAACTTGAGAACTAATCAAGCAAATGGAACCAAATTTGGCATGTGGGAGATTTTGGAGTCTTGAATTCATTTTACGATAGTTAGAGACCTCTCACCCCTGTGGTAGGGGGATATGGACTCTCATACAAATAAAGCAGAAATTTTTGCGAAACTCAAAAACTAATCGAACTTGAGAAATTCGCGACTCTTCCATAAAACATTAGTCAATACAAGACCACAAAAACAATCTATAGTAACACTAGATCATTCAGGACGAGACGGTCGCGAGTGTTGCCGGTGACCCGCCGTCGGAAGCGCCGCCCACTGGGGGGCTTGCAAAATTCGAGATTGTGACAAAGATCATCCGAGATTCATGATTTATGTACAACACAGGTTAATTTGTGGCAATACGAAGTTTGTCGGGTCAGCTAGTAGTAAATAAATAAATAAATAAAGAATATGTCCTATAGTTCAGCACGCGATAAACATAGAAATTTTATTTCTTCAGCAAAGCTGCTTGTTTTTACAATATTTACAACTTTGACGAAGAAACTATGTCTATATTTCCTAACACAAAAAAGTTATTTTTTTATTTTCATTATAGTAAGCGATGACTAACTTTTGACAGTTTTTAGATTAAGATGAATTTTCATACGAACAAAAGTGTTGAAGACCATAAATGATAAAATGAAATCAAAAGACACTAGGAAAAACGTTCCACTTTTCGCCCTTTTGGACTACTGTGCGGTGGTGTAATGGTATCGCAGTCGACGCGATATTGAGAGTTGTCCCACCTGGACAGTTAATTATTTTTCACAGTTTGCATATTATTTTTCCCAGTTCTTCCAATGATCGTTCTTCACAAAAACATATTTACTCCCTAATAAAAAATACTATGTACTCTTGTAAAATGCAACCAGCAAAAGTTAAGTATGAAAAACTGTGTTTTGAAGAATTTCCAAAGCAACTATAGTAATATACACCCGAAGAGATACAAATGTCATTTCTGCAGCATAACTTGTTTTTATATTTTCTAGAACTTTGCCGAAGAAACCATGGCTGTAGCTCCTAACACAAAAATGTTAGTGACATACTTTTGAAACAACAAATAAAATTAAATGACTATTTAGAAGCCCTATTGCTTCCCCTATTTCTGGATTTCTTTGACATAGATTTCCGGATCACACCGCAGTGAATTCGGATCTGGTCGTACCTTTGTCATGTAAGCAAACCATACTTACCGTAACATTTCTGGTGGAATAGAAGCCTTACACGGCCAAACAGAGGCGAATATTGAACAAACAATTCTTTTTACTGACACCTGCTGGGATACGTGTCCGATACCGTAAATGATTTATACAAAAACACTTACTGAATTGTTGCAGTATAAAGATCGAAAATTATCATAAAAAGCAGTCTAAAAGGTTCTCTGCAACGTTACTATCTCAGATCAACACACCTACGATGCGTTGGGTCATTCCTGCATTGTGCTTATACTCTTCAAAATTTATTTCACACATACAAGACTGCTTCTTGCGATAATCGAATGTTCCGAAAAAAATCGGATAAATCAAATGATTTTCCGACACTCCCACTTGTCTTTTTATACCATTTATATCAATTCACTAGAAGCCCCCATACCTGGAATAAATGACAAATGCTACTGTTACTTCAATCGAACCAGCAAATAATTCAATATTTATTGACTGAACATAAATTTCCATTACAAGGAAATTGAATAAGCTCGCTTCGGTGGGCTCGGTGAGTCTGCCGTGGCAAGAAAATGTGGGTAATGGATATTAACATATGCATCATCGTTTCATAAAATTGTCACATGAAAGATAGGCTTGATTTCCGGTACAATTGAATGACTCGTCACATTGATGCCTGATGTCTCAAATCATTGACAGGCTTTCCCCACTTCCGACGTTGAATGGTCTAGAGTTTTTGATTGTTATATTTATATGAGAGCCATATTCCAATAATCCAGCTTTAAACAGGATAGTGCAGCCCTGCATATTTGATATGAATTAGAAACTGTCTTTCATATAATATATTGCCGGCGAATTGATTGAACGGGGTTTTGATGGGTTGCCTTTCTTACCGTCTCAATCTTTTCTTTATGTGCATATATGCTTTATATCCATTTATGTCTTGTCACACCCATGTTAGAAGGGACGGAACAATATTGACTCTGGAAATTAAACTTCAACACAATGTCCTTATACAACGTTCAGCAGCGGGTTGATACTAAACGGATTAAGGCACTCGTTGTCAACTCGGTTATTCACCGTCGGTTCATCACTAAAAGGAACGGTTTTTTTATCTTAGTGGCAGGGCAATCCCTAAAAGTTTTAATCCCATTTTGCTTCCATAGAGATATATTATCGAAGTTTTACAATGTAATGATCATAAACAGTCGTTTTTGTTAAATAAACGTTTATTCTCAATTTGTCATTTTATACCGATGCCCGACAGTGTTTTGATGGAATTAATATTTGCTTTGATATCTAAATCAAACATTGATTTGGACGAAATTTCTTAGCTGGGCGAGACATTTTCTTTGAACTTTCACTTTCCGCAATCGATTGCAAAAATTTTCAATCCTTGACTGTACTAAATGCTTTCTGTTAGGTGTACTGTACATATTTCGCGGAAACTAAAACCGTCGACCTTTGGCTGTCAAATACATACCCAGATGCTCCTGTTGTCTTGTGTGCACCGGCTCCTCCGGTCTTAAACCAACCTACTCCATTCATCCTGTTTGCTGTCATTCCAATGGTTATTGATAGCGACAAGCCCAGATTGAAGTGGGATAATGCTACTTATTTTCATACCGTAATAAGGGTGTTTCTTTGGCGTAGCTTTTGTGCAACATATAAGGCTTAAAACAGTACAGTAAGGTTTAAAATAACTGTAGCTTTTCTTTACCTATTTATTTTTCATTGAGCGTAACTGAAGTCAAGAGGCTTCACTACTATACTTTAATTTGTTTTCTTAATAAATCATCTTGCATATGATTGAGAAATCAATATATCAACTAGGTTCACAGGATTTACCGTAAATTATCGCTTTCAATCGATTTTTAAACCTTTCCTGACCATGCTTGATTAATTTATGCAATCATCCATTCGCACAGACTCCAATCGAACGATATAATTAATGGCGCACTGACACCGAAGGTTACACACAGAGCGTGTCAGCATGTCTCGTCTGTGTCAAGATGTCAACGGAACTATTCCCCACTTCCCCACACGAGGACAGACCGTGTGCATCGGCATCGGAATTATTGACGACGATGCAATATGATTACTCCGGAATGTGTGCCATTCGCGGCGCGCTCCAGGAAACTTTGACCGGAGGTAATGTACGCAAATTGCAATGGTTGTGTCCCTCCGTTCGAGTAACGAGAGAGCCGACGTTTTCCGCCAATGTGGATCCAGAGGGAAAGTTATGAATATTGTTATTCGATCGAACGGGAGACCGCGACCAGCTGGTGCCGTTCGGAGATTGTGGTTGAATCGTAAATCAAAAGTTTACTCAATACGCCAGATGTGAATTAGAATCCGATTTATTCGTGAAAAACTTGCCTTTCAGTGCCACTTTCCGCTTTCGCGAAAAACTTCCTTCCAATAAATTATGCAGACGCAGGAAGTTTCCCTGTTGAATGCGGTGGTTAAAGTTTGATTCCTTTGTTGGTCAAACTAATCCATTGCCAAGCAGTTGCTCATTCATGCATATTGATGATTGCATAAAATTACGCTGGATTTCAAAATCAAGTTGATTTCTGTCACCAAGTATTATGTTAGCAGTTCGTTCCGTTTAATTTTGCAAAGTCAAACCATTGCAATTATTTTTACGAATCATTTATTCTGTTCTACACTAAATAACAATAAAATAGTATGCTTACAGCTGTTTAATTACTATTAGCCTAGCTAGATTCAGCAACAGTAATGGAGACGATTTTCCGGCGAGCGCACGTAATCACTTAATTAATTACGAGTCCATTGCTAATCATGGTAGCCAGCAGGAACAAAATGACAGGTAGAAAGCAGCAACACATTTGTGTGATTGAAATTTAATGATGATTGCCCTGAGATTAGTAGGAACTAGACTGTTGGGAGGTTCCTGGAAATTTTCCGCAGTTTCAGATGTGTATCAGAAGAACGCTTCATTCAGATTCGTACTAAATAAGATGATATAAGCAGTGAATTTATGAACTATTCGTTAGATAAGGTTTGTGCACATGCGAAGAGAAACACAGTAAATTTAAATTCTACTAAAAATTACGCCTCTTTGAAGTTTTTTGGCGAAAACTTGCAGCAATTCCACAGAAAAATGTGAAATCGAAAAAAAAAAATTGCTCTGGTTTTCTTCAAACTTGCTAGGATAAGGATAAGGATCACTTTTTGAAAATAATAAGACCCGCGTTTTATTTTATTAGACCCATAGTGTGGTCTTTTCTAAGTGGTTCCAAAAACACGATTTTCAGCTGCTTTTCTAACTTTTAAAAATCATAATTTTTGAACTAGTGGATCGATTTGAAGCAATTCAGTAAAACTTTTTTGCAATTCAGTGAAGTAAAACTTCGTCGATTATATCTACTGGGGAACCCTCCACCTACTCCATACAATTTAATGCAAGCAAATAATTACTTCCCTAATTCACCCACTAAAACATTCCTAATAAACATAATTCTTTCAATTATTCTCCCATTGTAGAGAGTTTCAATGTTGAGTAAGTTGCAGTAGTGCGGCGGTGTTGTAGCGGAAGTACTAAAGGGTTTTTCCAGGGTAGAAATCTTAAAGCATATCTTAAAATGCTTGTAACTTGGAGCACCAAATTTCCGTGTAAGGGCTCAAAACTACTACAGCATACTCAAGAACAGCACGCGCAATAGAGAAGTACAGAGCACGCAAGCAATATGGATCTTTAAACTCTTTGAAGACCTAAACATGAAGCCCAAATTTTTATTAGCTTTTGATATCCTAACATATAAGTACAACCAATTCTTTTTTCGCACGGATTTTTTTTACACGGATTTTTTTTGCACGACATTTTTACACTGTTTCTCGAAATAACACGGTTTTTCTAAAATTTCGCCAACAATAGTTGTACACCCAATTCTTTTTTTGCACGGATTCTTTTACGCGGATTTTTTTTGCACGGTTTCTCGAAATAACACGGTTTATTTTTGCATGGTTTTGTTTTACACGGGACGCATCCCCCGTGTAAAAAGAATTGGGTGCATTTGGAAACGCCGGTTTATACTTTAATGTGCAATGCGACAACTACCTGAGGTCAGATTTCTGCGATTCAACAGACTTCTTATTCTTAAATGCTACTTAAAAACCATTTAATCTGTATGCCTGCCAAACGTGGTGCGTCTCGGCGGTGACAACGTAAAAACTGCAGGTATTCATTAACCGGTGCCTACCTGCCTGGTGGCCTGACTACTGGATATGGCACATTCCACGCGAAGTCTCCGAGCCCCGTGTAATCGACCTTCACGAATTTGAACCAAATTTCACCAAATTGATCGCTTCCGGTCAGAAAGTAAAAATCGAAAAGTTGGTGCCGGTCGGACATTCCCTCGATTAATTTTAAGGAAAATACCTTTTTTAGTCAAAACCTCTTATTTTCTTTTGCTTATATCTCCGGAAGTATTGGGTTTAGAAAGACAATATTTTCACATTTTTAATGGAAACTGCCCAAGAAATTCCAAAAAATATCATTTTTAAGCATCAGGACAGCTAAATATTTTTAAACTCAATTTGAAAACTAAATTTTAATTTTTCTCTCAATGAAGACAATTTGATCTCGAAAATTCCAACTTCGTATTTTGCAGATTTTTTTATATAAGAATCACTCATCGCTCCGAGGTATTCTTAGCCAATCCCATGATACAGCATTTTAAAGTAAGCGATACCCCATTTTTATGTAATTTTTTTTTCTTTTGCTTATATCTTCGGCAATACTAAGTTTAGAAAGACTGTATTTTCACATTTTCAAAGTAAATCATCCAAGGAATTCGAAAAAGATATTATTTTTGAGCACCAGTACTGCCAATTTTTAAATTCAACTTGAAAACTAAATTTGCATTTTTTTTTCAATGAAGACAATTTTAACTCAAGAATTTCAACTTCATCGTGTTTCGCAGCTTTTTTTACACAAGAATCAATCATCGTCTCGCGGTATTCTTTGTCGATCCCGAAATACAGCGTTTTAAATCAAGTAATACCCCATTTTTTATGTAAAACTATAAGCAAAACAACTTTTTTAAAGCAGTGATTCTCTACGCAATGTAAAACTACTTTGCCATATCGGGAAAGCATTTATACAATATATAGCAATGTTTTTCTTAACAGTGTTGCCAGCTTTTCAGTTTGATTTATAGCACTAGATGAGGAAATGTTACTTCAAAAAGGCGTAAAATATACGTTAGTTGTTTGATCATAGCCTTGTAAACTGTCTCTCATCTCGCTAATAGACATGAGCTCTTACCTTCCTTGTTTATTGCGTTTATTGTTGCTTGGAGACTAATATTCCCTTAATTAATGTAACTAAACATGCGGAAAACTGAAAAGTTGGCAACACTGAAAAGAAAAACCTTTTTATATATTGTATAAATGCTTTTCCGGTATGCCAAAGTATTTTCACATTGCGTAGAGGATTACTGCTTCAAAAAAAAGTTATTTTGCTCTTAGTTTTACATTAAAAATGGGGAATTGCTTGCTTTAAAACGCTGTATCTCGGGATCGGCAACGAATACCTCGGGGCGATGAGTGATTCTTATGTAAAAAAATCTGCGAAACACAATGAAGTTGAAATTTTTGAGATAAAATTGTCTTCATTGAGAGAAAAAACCTAAATTTACAGGTTTCAAATTGAATTTAGAAATGTTTGGCAGCACTGATGCTCAAAAATAATATCTCTTTCGAATTCTTTGGATGATTTCCTTTGAAAATGTGAAAATAGCGTCTTTCTAAACTTAATAGAAAAGAAAATAAGAGGTTTTGACAAAATCGGAAATTTTCCTTAAAAATGGAGGCGCCCCCATTAATCGAGGGAATGTTCGATCTGTATCAAATTTTGAATTTTTACTTTCTGACCGAAAACGAACAACCTGGCAAAATTTGGTTCAAATCCGTGAAGGTCGATTGCACGTTTGAACTTTTTCTCGGTCACTTGGCATGGAATGACCCATATATAGTATGGATATGTTTTGGCGATTGATCTGTTCAATAATTTATTCTATTCCAAGGAACATACATTTCTTCACTTAGATTGTGAAGTCGACTAATTATGTTGTTGTCTTCAAATTAATTGAATCGTTTGTTTGAGAAACCCCACAAACGCCATTTTTACGAAAATTGACTTTTTAACAGTTTTCGTGTCTTTGAGGATATCTACACCTTCCCTCAAAATTCCAGACAAAGTTAGTTCCACGAACCCCTTTTAATTGGGGTTGCAAATATCCGTTTGTTTGAGAAACCCCAAATATCCATGTTTCCGATAATCCCTAGAGCGGTGCTGCGGTAGGTACAAAATTATCATTCAATATTTACATGCAATGTTGTAAGCAGTATTCGCAACACAATTCAATACTGGGTACCCCCGCTGGAATGACCTTCCTTAATCTGAACATTTTTAATCTGAACCCCGTTGGTATGAATGCGTTCACATTAAAAACTGATCAAGCGTCATACATAATTGACGGTTAAGTTGACCGGGCAAATTGAAAAAAAAAAAGCAAACAATCTAATACGTCTCCTCTTGCTCAGCAGCTATGGCAATATAGCTCATATACAACTTATTTCTCTCCAGCACTTAAAATAGACCATTTTAGTTGATACTGTCGAGCCAATTTCCTCTTCTACAATCTGGATGTTCAGAATTCGCGCATATTAAACATGTTTTCAAAACGTTTGTTTTCGTCAAATCAAAACAACAAGGTCATAGGGTGCGCGCCTTGCGCGTATGTGAAAGTGAATAGAGTTACCAGATATTCAGATTAAAAATGAATTCGCCTGATCTGAACGAGGTGTTTTTCATATTAGCGGGGATTGAGTGTAGTATAAAAATGTCTTCGGAATCGAAAAATTACGACTTGGACACAGTCAAAAAGAAGAAACATAGTGTTCGGTGGACTACAAAATACAAGGCGAAAGTTATTAAAAGTAAAAGAACGGCGTATAAAATCGACAAGAAAAGGATGTTCTAGCTGAAAAAGTGAGAACTGTTTGCAAATATAGATAAGCTTGGATTAGTTGGTCGACAAGATAAACGTAAATAAACCATTCTTGTAATCTAGATACAGTAAAAACTGTAGCAATCTCCTTCCGGAAATCGACAGACTAAACTATCCATACGTTTCTCACAAAAGCAGTAACCCACCATTTACTATACAATGTTAATAATAGCACAATATATAAATAAAAGGTTTAATTTTCTATTTATCTCTTTTGTTATTTCGTTGCTTTTTCTAATGCGAGTAATCCGTCGAGCACACCCGAGCATCTGTAAAATCAATAGTTTATCCGTTCGAAGTATTAAAGGTGCTGTTCATGTATCTCCATTTCATTTTGGTATAACGTAAGTTGAGAACAAACCCTTATTCTCAGATTCTGCTCCATAATCATAGTACGGTTGTTATCCAAGATTTAAAATTTCTGGTTATAATATCTTTAATTTACTGCTAGCAAAGTATCAAGGTGTTCTATTCGATGTGAATTCGTGTTACTCTTGTCCATTTATGCAATTCAAAAACCGCCGTTATTCCATTTACCTTTTATTTTTCAATAGGTAAATGCAAAATATGATAAAAATTTCGATTTGAAATTACAAAACTTTTTGTAAAACTTATATTATCCTACTTTAAATTTTTTTATAAATAATAATTAGCACCCCTCCCCTCTTCTTCTTCTTAGCGGTACGTACTAAATTAACATCCCCAGTGTTGTATGGTAGCAAATAACATACTATGAACATGGATAGATCACAAGTTTGAATAAAAACGGCCTAAAACTACTTAAGTGCTCCGTCAATTTCTCGTTTGTTTGAGAAACCCCAAATATCCATCAACTTTAAAGCCTTGTAAATTTAGCTAGAATCATTATTTTGATAAAAAGATAAGTCTACATAATGTATTTTAGATACTATCATAGAACCTCATACCAAAAAATATAAGGATTGGTTCAAAATTTTGAGAAAATCAGTTTTTTGTTGTTTTCCAACAATAGTGTCGAGTGGACTTGTGGGGTTTCTCAAACAAACGATTCAATTGTCTTCGATTGTTTGAAATCAAAATGGATACAATAAGCTGAAAAGCTTTAATTGCGTTTAACGGTAAATTGTGTTTGCATATTGGATTATTTAAATTTACTCAAATCTGTAAAATCTAATAATTTGCCTATTAAACAATCTCAACTGACATAGCTTCAAACGCTTCCAGTGGTATCGTGGCAGCGCCTCTCTGTCAACTGCAGGCTACTGGAATAATTAATTGCATGATTATTGAAGCATACATAAATTCCTAATCGGATGCAGATGACATGTATATGAATATGGCCGCTAGTGCCACAAGACAGACGGACAGACAAAAGGGACATCATACGGCACGGAAGGCACCCACCGTACGGACGGCGCGGCGCACGTGGTTCTGATGGCCGCTGAGTGACAGCCAGCGACGACGCTCACAGGTCAGAATGTCCGCGATAATTTATTTCGTTTGAACCCGCTGCAGTGCATATTCAACATGTTTCAGCTCCGTTTCAGCGTCATTATCATAATCATCTTCCTCCTCCGTGGCCAAACGCGGTTGACATTCGCAGTGATTATGTCCCGCTGGATGAAACCGGTGATCGATAGCATTCGTGAAAGCGCTATCATCGTCCGGATTTGCTATATATGCCCCGAAGAGATGTCCGCGCGGATAATCTGCCGGCGGTTTCCGGTAGGTACGATTAGCGCCAATATATACACTTGCTGATAACATAATCCGATTTGGGGGAAATATGAAGACCGGGTGCATGTGGAATGGATTGAAATATTCTACCGTTGCACTTCGACTGTTCAATGCCATTTTCATTTGAATGTATCATTGCTTTTCTCAGAGCTTAAAACCTACTTTTTTTGTAAAACAAAAAATAAATATCATTACTCTACATACCAGAAACTAATCTGCGGCAAACTTCCGGTTGGCTAGTATGGCTACTGTATGTAAATGAAAACCGGAGAAAGTACCAGCGTGCTGACTACGTACGGCTCAAGCAGTTTGCAGTGCTTTTCCCTATGCCACTCTACGCTTTGTGGATTGTTGGTTGACGAATAAATTATACGGCGCGGCGAAATGACAGAGCAAAACTATTTTCCAGTGTGTTTTTTTTTCCTCAGCGAATCGAGTGGTATCCTTTCTTCCTGCTGGAACTAATCACAAACCAACGGCAGAGCGGGGCAGTGCAGTGCGGTGGAAAACCATAGGACGAACGAGAGGGATATTTATTTTTTATGCTCTTCGGTGTAACCACCAGGACCAGTTTTCTCATTTCAAAGTTTTGCCTGAAGTGGCTGTTGAAAATGTATAATAGCGAATGCGAAGAAAATAGTTGGACGGAAATGAAGATTGGATTTTTCGTCTAATCGACGCTTTTATAACGAATTGACGGGAGAGTTTGTTTGTACGGGGATCGGAATATTCCATTACTGATTTTGTACTGAGTACTGGCTAAAGTTTGTAGGTGAAAGAATTTATATTATCTAACTTTTGTATGATAAGAATTTCTTGGCTCCCGTTAGCAGCAGTGCTACGAAAAAGATTAGAACGAAAACAACGAGCAAAATAGAAAGCAAGGAGGGCTGTAGCAAAATAAACAATAAATTCAACGTGTGTTAAATGCAAAAAGCTAGAAATTTTTGATAGACAAGAGATAACCTGAGAAATAAACGGCCTCCGGCCTATTTATTAACTGTCACACGCCATTTAAGTTATGCTGTTCTATTTCCTGACTTTATTCAAAATCAACACACTGACCTGATTTTCACCATCTAAGGAGGTTCCATCAGTCTATATAAATCTGTAGAAGAGCAATATAAATCACTGTATTTGCACTAATTTTCCAATGAATTATATGGAATATCAGAGGCACCGTAGGATGTCTTCATTTAGTTATGTTTTTTGTAACCAGAGAAAACTGACTCCCTTTGTTGGGCATCAATCATTTCGCAACAACTTGTAACGCAAATTAGGAATAATAAGTTTTATGAATTTTTATCACCACGAGTAGAAAATGCATTTAAATTTGAAGGTGCGTAGCTAAAAATTTAAACAGGTGTTAGGTTTCAATAATTAATATTGGTGACTTAAAAATCGACTAAAAGTGCGCTATTCCGAGTGGCGTTCGATTCAGCTGCATTCAATATGCGAGATAGAAGTTGTACGTTGTAAAAAGCGAAACATTCGTTGTCGTTTTTCGAATGCAATGATAGACAGAACTAGGCAGTGTTGGCATGTCTGTCACATCAGTGCCAGTCTAAACTTTTCTGGAATAAAACGAGGAAGAGGGATCTTCCCGTGGTCCAGTTTTATTTCCAGAAACGAAAGTAGGTGAAATGTTGGCTTATTCGACTGGCACACATTGTTCCAATGTTAGTTTAAAGGATGTTAGTTCAGGGCTGATTTTTTGTTTACTTAAATTTTAGACCAAGGTAATATTGTTCATTGCAGGCCAATCAAGAGTAGCATATAAGATTTTTAGTTAATTGGTTCATCCCTTGACGACCTGTTTATTTTCTCAGAAAGTTATGAAAGCGTCCAACTGATAATTTGAAAGTCAAATTACACGTTTTATATTAGGATGTAGTTTATTTATAAAATGCCAACTATTTTATGATCACTGTCACTACAGAATGATTTTCGTGATGATACACGATTGATTGTTTTATTGACTTATATTATGGGTTGTCTTTTTGAAAGATTCATGCATTATAAAATTGACATGGGAATACCACTAGCAAAGATGCTTTAATTCTGCAAACTTTAAAACAAACTAACTGATTAGTTTTGCAGAATTTTCAGTCTAGTGTTTTAGCTGGTGAACAAGCATTAATAATTGCAAAATAATCATCCCCGGGCGGAGTTCGGTTGCCACCCTGAGCGGAAAACTATTCCACCCATAGTGTGTGTCACCCCGCACAGACCACGTGTGCTACCCGCCTGTCGCCCATTTGCCACTGGTATGAGGCCAACTCACATCTAAATGGGATGCACAATGCATAAACAATGTTCTATGAAAGTGTATATATAAAAGGTTGACGGAAACCGGAAAGAATAAAATGTTGTATACCAAAGAACGGTACAGACGACCTTTTCATGTCCAACTTTTGTCTTGTTCTGTCGCTCCGGTCGGGTCCTTCTTTTATTGTCGCTAGCAGACAATCCCGCCACCATCCGCCGCTGTTGGTGGGAAGAAATTCTCGGGGCATTGGTCTGTGAGAGGAAATCTTCAGCTACGGTCTGCTGTGTTCAACAGTTACCGGTATCCGTCCCGGGCGCAAAGGATAATGTTGATTTGACTTTAATAGCGCTCTCCTACAATGTTGCACAAAAACAAGGGGTTGCTTTCCATGCCGATGTAGTATACAGGTTGTCAACATTGATTTTCATTTTCCGCATTCCATTTATGAGCGAGTTTACAGCCCTTTTAAAAACGATAGTCCTCAAACGGACTTTTTATCTATTTATTTTCGTTTATATTGTTGTAATGGGATCATTAATTAATCATCGACCCAATCATAATTATATATCAACCAACCATGAATAATGGATAAAACTGTACACATTGCACAGTATTGGAACTATTTAGAGTTATTCAATCAAGACAAAGTATAATTGCGTTTCACCCATTAAAATATTTTACAGTAGTACAGGTAATTTGGTTAAACTGTTAGCGTCAACGAAGAGCAAAGTTGGAATATAGTTCATAACAATTGTTTAATTCTTTTGACCCTATTAAATAAATATAAAGGATTTTAAAGGGAATCCTTGGAAGTTAAAATATCAGTGTAAAAAAGTAAAGTTCTGGTACTATACTCCACTTTCAGAATTTAACCTTCCGAATTTTTATTTGACCGTAACTAACTTTTACTTATTTATTTTCGTAATTCACCTGATTAGAAGCTTTTATCTGCTGCAAAAACTTATTACGGTACGGGAGAGTTGCGGGACTAGATCCAATTGAATCTAGCCATGCAAGTTTTGAAGACAATGTCATGCAAGCTCAGGTGGTTCATACAAAATGTTTAATTGTGTTTCATTTTTAACAAGCTTTTCGACCGGAAACTCACTAATGACCCGTTTAATATTGCCTTTCAAGGCCTCGATTGATGCTCATAATAAATGATTTAGAGGTGTCAAATCATACAATCTCGATGGCCAATTTAGAGCTATAAAATGAATTATTATTTGCTTACTAAACTTGACTCCCAGCTAGTTCATTGTATCGTATGCTATGTGGCATGCAGCGGCGTCTTGTTGAAACCACATATCGGCTAAATCCTGTGCTTACATTTGAGCTCAATTTGACCCCAAAATTCAAATTGCTATATCTCAGCAAAAACTTGACGGATTTCGGAATTTTTATATGTTTCTGAAAGATCATTTCATGGACTGAATGATAAAATTTTGAATTTTAAAATTTTGTAAGGTGTCGGAAATATCGGATTTTTTCAGATTTGTGACGTTTATATCACGAATCTCTTACCACCTAGAATGATACTTCCTTCTGCCAAAATATACGCGTCCACGAGATATTCAAAGTTACGTGTGACATTTTACAGTATTTGCTCGCGCAGCGGGACGAAATCAAAAAAATGCAATGATATACTACCCAAGCAACAATCTTAGGGTGCCAATCAAATACTTCCAAAGCTGCTTTTATTCAAGTTTTGTCTCGACGAAAATGCTATTAGAAGTGACAGCCTTTATTCAGCTCCAAAGCATCTAAATTTGGTAATTTAACTGTTGGCGAAATTTCATTGAAACTTAACAGAGACTTTTCAAACGATCGGAAAATCTTCTACGCATCCACACCAATTAAGAAAACTATTGATTTTCCAGTGCGCATTATCGAAAAATTGAAAATAATGAAGTCTTGTCCATCTAGAAATCCTTGCTTCGTGATTGGTTGTTGAAAATGACGTCATCAAAGTGATTATGCGTTTTTTACGCTTCGGCTTGTAATTCAGTCAATTCCTAATACATTTCAAAGCTATTTACACCAATCGATCGGAAAATCGAATTGGAAAATACAGAAAATTATTGATTTTCAATACGCGCCACTGAATAATTGAAAATAACTAACTCGGTTTAATTAGAAATTCTCGCCTCGTGATTGGTTGGAATCACTTCCAATTATTTTCGAAAAAGTTTTGGTACAATTCAGGAATCAACGAGAAAGTTGAAGGAAAATTCCATTTAATTCTACTATAACAAACTTACAAAAGAATTAAATGGAAGCCTACCCTTACTCGTTGATAGCTAATTGATTCCTTATTGTGATGACCCACAAACGACAACACGTGCGGTGCCGCAGTTATTTTAATTTAAATAATCGTCACATTGAAAAATTATCTGCCGTGAACAAGTGATAGCAATTAAAACCAAGTTAACGCCAAATTGAACACTATTGCACCGCTGCAAATGCGCAGGATTATGCATTAGGCTAAACCCAATGTTTTGTTTTAATAGTTATTGCTGTCTCAATAAACTTTATTGTGATCAGCGGAGAACAACAATCTTCTATATCTTCACATAAGCAGTATTAGTGTTAGCAGTTTTAGTGACATCTTTTGCATTTTGCATCTATTAGAATTTGTTCGTTCTTAAAAGAACGGTCTTCGGCAATTGATAAAATTTAGGCAACTTGAAACTTTCGCAATACAAATCTATCCATCACCAATGCTAAATAAACGAGTTCAGCTACAGTAATACGTAACGTAATTTATTTTTGGCAGCAAAAGGTGAACAACACGAGCACAAATTGGAAGGGGTTTTAACATTGCTTCATTTGTTCAGACTGAAATTGAAATCCACCAGTTTGTTCAACGTAGGCGATGGAATGACGGACAATGAAAATTGGACATACAATCATTTTTCAAATTATGCCATTCCATTATCTACGTAGCACAGCCGATTCATGTCGCTTGCTCTGATATATAACAAAAGGTAAGCCGGCGAACAGTATTATTCAAACGCTAGCTGAGTTACTGCCAACATCTCAACGGCATATCTGGACGCGGTAATGAGGAAACATCAAGGACAACGCAAAGTCACGCTCGAGTCGTGCAGGTCTGCAATTCCCGGTCGGTCGTATTCACTGCTGAGGAAAGAAAACTATTGGAGCTGACTGTCGTGATAGAATAACTAGCTGCGGAAGTGCTTGAGTTGGCAGGAAATGCTACTCGCGACAACAAAAAGACCAGAATTATCCCACGTCCCCAGCAGCTGGCCACCTGAACTGGTATTTCATCGTGAGTCATGATCATACACGAACGGCTTCGTCAATGATATGTTACATCGCATAGCTGCTGAGGTTTTTCGGTTGGTTCGTTGCAAAAAACCGTGCCTAGTTTGCAGTTATGGTAAACGGCTAGATAATGCGGAATATAGACCCCATAGTGGTCGTTAGCCTCTTATCCAGCAACTCCGATCCCGACCTCCTCGTGGTACCAGCCGGAATACGAGCAACCTTAGCGGAGATCGGGTAACCAACCCCGGTGGAAACTAAGGTCGTATACTAACCGGGAAGGAGGTATAGTGCGTCTTGGCACTATGAGATGGCAGCCCCATCGCGAGACTCGGTAGTGTTGCCCCAGTACGGCTACACACCTAAACTAAACTTAACTAACAACATTCAAGCATATTCGGAGCGGAATATTCAGCATCGACCTAGGCGACGAAATAAGGACGACGAATGGAGACTCGGGACTTGGAACTGCAGATCGCTAAATTTCGCAGGTTGCGAGCAGGTGCTGATTGAACAGCTGGAACCCCGCAAACTCGGCATCGTAGCTCTGCAGGAAATCTGTCGCAAAGGAGAGAAGGTATGGAAGATCCGTGGCGGAAAGGCCCAGTTTTACCAGAGCGGTGGCGCTACCAACGAACTGGGAACGGGCTTTGTAGTGCTGGGCGGAAAGCAGGATCGCGTGATAGATTGGAAGGCGATCAACCAGAGAATGTGTGTATTGAGGATAAAGGGCCGTTTCGTCAATTATAGCATCATTAACGTGCACTGCCCGCACGAAGGTAGACCCGACGATGAGAAAGAAGCGTTCTACGCGAGGCTGGAGGCAACGTACGACAGCTGCTCGTCACGGGACATCAAGATCGTCATCGGGGATATGAACGCCCAGGTCGGTAGGGAAGAAATGTATAGACCGGTGGTAGGACCCCATAGCCTGCACACCGACACAAACGATAACGGCCAACGATGTATAAACTTCGCAGCTTCCCGAGGCCTGGTACCGACGAGCTTTATAAACATGGCGGGGAAACGCTAGCAAAGGCTCTACACTGGGTTATTTCGAGGATTTGGGAGGAGGAAAAGCTACCGGAGGAATGGATGGAAGGAGTGGTTTGTCCCATCTACAAAAAGGGTGATCGGCTAGACTGCTGCAACTATCGTGGTATTACGCTGGTAAACGCCGCCTACAAGGTACTCTCCCAGATCCTGTTACGCCGGCTGTCACCGATAGCACAAGGTTTCGTAGGGAATTATCAGGCGGGTTTCATGGGGGCTCGCGCAACTACGGACCAAATGTTTACTATCCGACAGATCTTGCAGAAATGTCGGGAGTACAACGTGCCCACGCATCACATCTTTATCGATTTCAAAGCAGCATACGATACAGTCGATCGAGACAAGCTATGGCAGATAATGCACGAATACGGTTTTCCGGACAAACTGACGCGACTGATCAGAGCTACATTGGATCGAGTGATGTGTTTCGTACGCATCTCTGGGACACTCTCGAGTCCCTTCGAGACGCGACGAGGGTTGAGACAAGGTGACGGTCTATCCTGCATGCTGTTCAACATCGCTCTTGAGGGGGTGATCCGACGAGCGGGCATTGAAACGAGAGGCACGATTTTTACCAAGAGTAGCCAACTTCTAGGCTTTGCAGATGACTTCGATATCATAGCCAGGAACTTTGCGACGGCGGAGGCAATCTACGCCAGACTGAAAGCGGAGTCTAGGAGAATTGGGCTAAAAATAAATGCGTCGAAGACCAAATACATGAAAGGAAGAGGCTCAAAGGAAACAAATGCGCGCCTCCCACGGACGGTAACCGTTGACGGCGATGAACTAGAAGTGGTAGAAGAGTTCGTGTATTTGGGATCGCTGGTGACCGCGGACAACAACACTAGTAAGGAGATCCAGCGGCGCATCCAAGCGGGAAATCGGGCCTACTTTGCCCTTCGTAAAACGCTACGATCAGGAAGCATACGCCGCCGCACGAAGCTAACAATGTACAAAACCATTATTAGACCGGTAGTTCTTTATGGACTTGAAGCCGTGACGCTGCTTACGGAGGACATACGCGCCCTTGCCGTGTTTGAGCGGAAAGTGCTGCGGACGATATTTGGCGGAGTACAAACTGAAAGCGGAGAGTGGCGGAGGCGTATGAATCACGAGCTACAGGCACTGCTTGGGGAGACTCCCATCGTACATCTAGCGAAAGTTAGCAGGCTACGGTGGGCCGGACACGTCGTAAGGATGCCGGACGACAGTGCGACGAAAACGGTCCTCTTCAACAAACCCACCGGCACCAGGAACAGGGGGGCCCAACGTGCACGATGGCTCGACCAGGTCGAAAGCGATTTGCGACTTCTGAGACGACTAGGAAATTGGCGACGAGTGGCCCAAGACCGAGTTGAATGGAGACGAGTGCTTGAAACGAGCCACCCCGGCTCTATGCTGCTGAAGAAGAAGAAGAAGTTTGCAGTTATTAGTACTCCAATTTACCGTAAACTTATATAAGTACTCCAATTTACCGAAAAATTATAAAATATATTAAGTGCGTTAGTGCAAGTTTATTGCAATTTAGAGTTCTGATAATTAAGCAAGCGGTCTTGTTAAGGGCTACACAATGATTGAAGATTTCATTATATTTTCTTGCCCAGTTAATACTAGAATAACACAGGCAACGGAGGAAAAGTTGAATTTTTCGCCGTTGAGGACAACCTACAAATGACAGCAAAAAAAGTTTACTTGTCACGTGCAGCATTTTCTGCCACTTTCAAAACGTCTGCAGCTTGTAAATGCTTTATTATCAGTGTTTTTCTTTTGTAAGCCGCAGAAAAGTTTTGCGCAAAATTTTCAGCTTTTTGAAAACTCACGCGTACCGTCTACCGATTACCAGAGGAAAATCATTGTTCAACGTAGAAACAGATCATGAAAATTTATTTACTGTTTGGTTTAGTGTGACTTCGATTCGGTTTAATAAAATAGATTCAATCAATTCAATAGAAATAACTTCGAAATCTGTTGAGGATTGAACGTAAACAAATGTTACTACTTCGATAAACGTTATGTACACATGCGTATAGCATATAGCGTATAGCGTATAGCGTATAGCGTATAGCGTAGCATGTATACATGAAGAATCATACTATTATATTCATGGATACATGCTACTATCACTATAAAGACTTATGTAGTCCTACGTCACTTATGCGGTCACGTTTTGTGCACAACCCCTCTGATTTTTTCTATCTTCTTAACTTCTACAATTTTAGGTCACACACAATTATGGGTCATTTTAACTTTAACTGTCGATTAATGCATATGTGTTATACTAATTGCTTAACAAAATGGTTACTCAAAAGTAGCACTAATAATTTGATCCATTGTTAGGTGATATTTAAACGGAAATTAGCAGCTGGAGCTAAAACGACCCACAATAGTGTGTGGCCCATGATTGTGTATGGACTGTATAATGTAAGCTGTTTAGGAAACGAAGTTTCTGATGCGAAGAATGATTAATTGGTTGAAATGGAAAATTTCGGTGTAGATCAAAAGTATATCAGGCTGGGTCATGACAGGTAGGGATCAGTGGTGGGTTTAATCACAAGACTTCCCATGCGACCGTCGGCAACGCACTGCTTCGTTTCTATCGCACTGACCGAATAGATAACAGTCTATCTTCTCAGCGGTAGAAACAAAGAGCAGTCATATAAAATTAATATCGTCGCATAGAAAGCGTATCATGCATATACGGGGAATGATAGAATTGGGAGTATAAAACAAAATTAGGTGGTAGTCTATCTAACAGAACGGGTGGCAGTAGTTTAGTGAGTAAAACATTCGGGTACCAACCGAAAAAGCGTGCATTGTTTTTCTTACCACTATTCAGCCAATAAATAATCTTATTTTAAATTTTGAAAACAAGTAACGTGTCGTGTTATTATTTTGCTTTGACATCGAAAACGCGATATTTTTAGTTTCGAATAACTTTAATTCGTTTATGTGAGCTAATTAAAAAAATTAAAAATGGATGTTTTCTTTCGGGAATGGAATCACTATCCTCTGTTCCATTAACACTAACTGTATGATTCACCTCATCTTCATCTGCAGGATAGATTATGACAATATGTGTACACAAAAAAGTTTTTTGCTGCCAGCAAAATTGTGGAACTCTATGAGCAGTACTTAGTACACTAGAATCTTTTTTTACGACCATTCATTTTACGTGATTTCGTTTTACGTCCGCTTTTTTGCGACCAAATTTTGAATTAACGTCCTCTTGTCTTACGACCAAAATTTAAATAAATGTCGTCGTTAAACATTATGAGGTGATTTCAGGAAATTCGAAATATAGTTTTTTCCGTCCAAAATTCGAATTAACGTCCTCTCTTTTCACGTTCAAAATTTGAATTCAAGTCGTCTTTTTATACGTCCATAACTTTAATTAACCTCCTCGTTTTTTACAGCCGATTTCTTTTACGTTCCCCCAATAGTGGACGTAAAAGGATATTTGAATGTAGTAGTTTGTAAAGCTACTTTAGCACCCTTGAATAGCCTTAAAATAGTTGGAAACTGTGAGCCTAATGAAAGCTTTCTACTGGTTTATGAAGCCGTTTTAACACCCTTAAGCAGTCTTAAAGTGGTTTAATGCTTATATCTGTTTAGAAGTGAATTGTTTATCGGAAAACCTCACTATTAAGCTTGTTTATCAGCTTTTGTGAGAGGGCTGATTAGAAGAACTTAAAGTGACTTAAAAATCGCTTATTTAAACACAATTTTAGTGGTTGCTTCATGCAGCTTTAATTGCTTTAACCCAATCACTAAACAGCTATTGCTCTTGCGATTCAGCCGCGGTTGTTACTTGGGACCAATGTAACCAAAGCTATTGGCGAGGGGTGCGCAATGTTAGGTATATGGACACTAGGCAGACAAGCTTTGGGCAGACGGATATTAGGCGTAATGGACGTTACGCATACTGGACAGTAGGCATAATAGACGGTAGCCTTAATGGACGATAAGCATAATGGGCGCTTTGCATAACGGGCAATAAGCGTAATGGTAGTTAGGCATGATTTACAAAATCTCACTTTTATGTGAATACGTACCTGAACCAGTTCCCAGACAGCATTTTCATACACTGAGAAAAAAACCATGGTAATGCGAAACATGTATGCATGGTCATCTTAACTATATTGCAATATTGTAGCGCTTACCATGATTATTGTCAACTTGAGAAGTTTCGTGGTTAAAACTACTATGACAACAAGCAAATCGCTGACTATTTCCGTGGTTAAATTGACTTTTCTCTCATACTTCTAATGACAATATTTTTGCAGCTTGATATAACAATATTGAATTGTCAACAGGACCATAAAATTGGTAACTTACTAACTGTAAGAATATCATGGTAGTTTTAACATTTTTATGGGTTATCGTAACAGTATAAGTTTAGTGCTTTTCAACCGACTATGGAAACGCGTTTCTTGATGACAATTTTATGTTTATTTTGCCCTTTTTCTTTCTGTCATTTGAAACCGCACCGCCATTACGAAAAATTTGAGTCACGAGTGATGTGCTTAGTTGTGAGTTTTTTTGTTTTTATTAAATTTTTTTTTGATATTATGAACAGTTTGTTAGTGCAAAACAAATAATAAAAAAAATCTAATCTTTAAGTGACAAATTGCATTAAATTATTTTCTGTGTACGTGAAAACAGGTTGAATTATTTTACTGTGTAGTGTACTAACAAAAACAAACTGCTAAACTGTTATGGTGTAATCGGTGTTATTTATAGCTTGTCTGTTTTATTTTTTTAATTGCGGATGGCGCTGGACTTCCGCTCTAAACAGTTCAATCGGTGGTTTAGACGTGTCCGTGAAGTGTTTTTGGATAAAACGCGAAATGATGTCCAAATATTTCCATTTAACTTGACTGCGGCGAGGGAGCTGCGGGATAGACTGTTGGAAACGTATATTTGGAACTGTAATAAAGGCAATTTATATATCCTATCTGCATGCAGACCATCATCTATAGGTAGTATTCGATATTTTTTGATTGTATGAATTATTGGTATTATCTTTTCTGTAATATTCGTCAGGTATATTTGGATTACTACACATGAGACGCAAACTACTAGGAGCAAATTGTGATAAATAACTTTTTTAGGAAATGTACTGGCTAAGCTATGGCTTTACGATTGCCAATTGCAATCCTTGAGCGTAAAATATACCCTTGTGAATTAGTCAATGACCTGGTGAGTAACGGTTGAAAATTTAATAGTCATAATTTAATTGAAATGTTTTATACAGATCGAGTAATCCTTAAGCGACAAACATGTTCTTGAGTTAGGCCTTAGAGAGATCGCAATATGTGGAGGCGCGAGTGGAAAAGCACTATCACAAGCGATTGAGCAGAGAATCATTACTGAACATAGATTGCAAATTGCATCAAAAGTTGCGAAACACAAGAATCTTGCAGACAGGTATGCATTTAATGTTTTTATTGTATTAGCTATTAATATGCTTTGATTTCAAATTCTCTTTTATAAAAATTACTCAATCTGAGCAATTACTTTAGATACATTAATTTCTCTTCCATGAGTAGGTGGTTTGTTGAGTCCTTCAGCAACCGCCAGTTTTAGTTTCATGTATAGCATGTAACCTAACCTAATAACCCAATAACCAACACTCTCTACTTTTAAAAGCCGCAATTACCGTCACCGAGAAAAATTGGAATAATGCGAACGATTGCCATGTCCCCATTATACTATATCTGCTCGATTTTTCGTACTTCTGAGCGATAACACTGATCTTGAATAACTGTGAAGAATTGCGTTATGAAACTCCCTCTTCTGTTGAGTACTCTTACCACTGCGTCCATTATTTTGAACTATTGTGCTATGCCCGTTTATTTCTTTTACTGTACGCTTCAAGCTTACCTATCACTTGTAAAGTAAGTAATAGGCTCGTAGCTGGAGCGAGACAGGTACCAATCAGGGATGACTTGGTTTTTGAACGTTGTTACCTTGATCGGCGACGCAAAGCAGATCTCCCTTGGCTCTGATAGACCATTTTTGGGATACTGCACTCTACGTCCTATTAGTGCTCCACAATTGCAGAGCAAGTGTTCCGAGGTATCACGCTCGGCATTACACAAGCGACAAATGTTATCTTGTACGAAACCGAGATTCCGAAGATGGTATTTACTCGCACAATGTCCTGTCACAAGACCGGTAAGCGTGCTAAGATTTCTTGATGTCAACTTTTGAGTAACTCTAATACACGGCGTTATAATTTTTTTGATTGTTTGAGGGATTGTACGGCCATCCAATTGGCCATGCCTGTTCGGCTCTCCCGTTGTGTCAGCTCACTTTTCAGCACACAGTCAGGGATGCAGCGAAATGGATTTGGAACCGTGAATGGAGGGTTAGATCCACATCTGGCTGGTTCGTCTGCAAGTTCATTCCACTCTATAGCGCAATGACCAGGAACCTAGTACAATTTTACCGAGTTCACTTGGCTTAGTTGCCGTAAGAAGCAATTGCAATCCCAGACAATTTTTGAGGAGCACTTAAAAACTTTAAAGGGTTTTAGTGCCGCTCCCATACCAATGAAACACAAATTTCCTCGTAACTCGTGAACTAATCAAGCAAGTGGAACAAAATATGACATATGGGTGTTTTTGGAGACAAGAATGTTTTCTATGATGAATTGAAATCTTTCCCCGCTTCAGGCGAGGGGGCTCCTATACAAATGAAATACAAATTTCCTTATGACTCGAGAACTAGTTAATCAAATGGAACCATATTTGGCATGTGGGTGTTTTTGGAGGCATGAATTTTTTCTATGATGAAATTGGACCCCTCTCGGTTTTTAGGAGTGGGGGGGGGCTCCCATGCAAATGAAATACAAATTTCCTTATAACTCGAGAAGTAATCAAGCAAATGGAACCAAATTTGGCATGTGGGGGGGTTTTGGAGCCAGCATTCTTTTAATGATGGTTTGAGACCCCTCACCTCTGTGGTAGGGGGATAAGGACTCTCATACAAATAAAACAGAAATTTTTGCGTAACTCAAAAACTAATCGAATTCGAGCAATTTAAGATTCTTTCATAAAACATTAATCTTGTTATTGATTAACCACCAAAAACTATCAATAGTAACATTAGATAATTCAGCGTGCGACGGCCACACGCCGCGAGTGTTGCCGGCGACCTGCAGTCGGAAGCGCCGGCCACTGTGAGGGGCAGCCCCCCGTAAAGATTACCTATATCTAGGTTTATTTTGTTCTACCAGCTCAATAGGGGCAAGATGGGTTAGACTGAAAAAGACTTGTGTGGCACTCTATGTTTGTCCATATATCTATATTTTTGAATTTATTTATTGTTGTTATTAAATAAGTTTTTAGCTGGCATATATTTTATCCACAAAACAGTTAATGCGGCAAAAGGGTAGTTTTCCGACATTTCACTTTTTGTCTGATATAACTTTTATTTTGTTTCGTTTTATTTATTTTGGTTATTTTTGGATTTATATTATTAGTGATTTATCTAAATAAATGATAAGCTGCTTAAAATTGAATTCGTAGAAAAACGCATCGGATACTTTCCTTAGGTGACCCGTCTTGCTCCACCTGACCCTATATTCTATTATAGCTGTTATCGCTGCCTGGACGACTGTGGGCCAGTCTCCCATAGCTACAGATATTCTTGTTCTGGGACCGTACACTCCAGCACCCATTTTGACTTCCATTTTTGACCTGTCGGTATAGAACTTGATTGAACCACTGTGGAGGCTAGGTCCCTCCCCAACTCATACCGAACGTGAGGGTTCGTTTAATGTGTATGGGATGTCATAGTTGGTTCTAGCTTCCATCCAATCACTATTCATTTCCGCAGCTGGACCGACAAACAGGTAGAAGATTCAGGATACTCAAGTGACCGGTTTTATCTCCGTCGAGTATTGTCTTCAATCGTTTAAGTGTTAGGACACTTTTCTTAGCCTCTAACTGAACATGTTGGTTCAGGGGTAGTAAGTGGAGGATAGCTTCTAGAACCTTTGAAAGTGTGCTTTTCATTGCTCCAGTTACGGCCATGCATGATAATCGTTGAAGTTTGTTCAAATTTTCAATAGCTGTGGCTTTTATTAGTTTTTGGCCACCATACCTACGAGGCATAAGCTATCTTAGGTCTCACAACGGCGGTATAGACCCACATCACCATTTTTGGTTTGAGGACCCATTTTTTTCCTACCAGTCTAGAACATACCCATAAGGCAGTCTGCCTTGCTAATTATTAAATCTAAGTGTGCGTGCCAAGATAGTTTAGCGTATAGGATTACTCCTGAGACGAGACTCTACATTTAATTTCTTCCTTAAGGTGTAGAGATTGTAATTTCAGTTTCTTCTTCCTAGTGAAACAACACAAACAATTGTTGTTATAGAGGGATTGATGCCCAGGCCTTCTTTACTACACCAAGGCCCTCTGCATTCTATCCGATAACACGTCGTCGAATTTTCAAAGAACCATGATGACCAAATCATCAGCAAAACCCACAAATTCGAAACCTTTTGCCTCTTAGCTTCTCACAAGATCAGGTCCAAGACTTCCTGCCTCATAGCATTCATGAATGTAGGTTCATTGTTTTTATTAGCAATGTCGATATTGTTTAACGAGAGAAATTCTAAAAGGCACTCATCTCGATTGTTGATGTCGGTGCCAGCGAGGTGGTGTGGCTGTCAAATCACATACATTGTCCATGTCCCACTCATTGGTTTTAATACCTTTGGTGCTGGGACCTACTTAAAGGTTGATTCGTTTTAAAACAACTGAAATTAATTAGAAAGCAGTTAAACGTAGCCTTTTAGTTATAATTTAACTATTATTAGCTGTTATTTTCGATACGCTGGCTGGTTCCAAATTGTCGCCATTCATGGATGTTTAGTCCGCAAAATTTTGACAATTTCACACCCCTGGTCGGTGCTTCCGCACAAAATGCGATAGCGTTGGCATCGCAGCCGATAATACAGTCTTTGTTGACTTCTATGCAGAATTTGACGAACGCCGCAACCTCTTGAGTTGCAACCTTAGGAACATCTCCAGGAAAATGGGGCGATGCTACGATAATATCGGATTTCCCTTGGCGATTGATACCTCAACTCTGATCGCCACTATGTCTCGTTTGATGAACTCTGTAATGGGCAAACAATTAATGTTTGCGTTGGCCAAGACAGCAGCTCTCGGAGGATCATATTTGTCATCATAGAAGAACTTACATGTTCTTGTTTGAATACCTTGTATTCTTCCTTTGTAGACCCAGGGCTCTTGAATCAGGGGTGGTACTGCGATTTTCGTTTCGAGTGATTTTAGTTCGTTTCGCCCATTCATTTAACGTGGTCGAAACGAACCAAAATCACTCGAAACGAGAATCGCAATGTCACCCCAGGGCCAGGTCCACACCGTGTTCGATAAACCTCCTGAAAATCACGCCCGAAACAGCTTTCGCAAGTGGAAGGTTTATCTGCACTGTATTTTTGTGATTTTTCCGCTCACTGGCATTTAGGAGAGACGGAATTATTGGAGGTTTGGCCTCATGGAGGCCGTAGTTTTCTTACTACCAGTAGCCGAACACACTTTGGATCGAGGGGGAGCTGGCTTCGTGTGGTCTCGCCTTTCCCACGTATATTACCGGAGTTTCCTAGAGACCACTTTTTTGGTTCCGCTCGAGGTTTCCACTCCTAGCGCCGAGGTTGCGACCCCGTTGACGGCCGAGCGTATCATACTCCACCCGTTTTCGAGGGTCGAAGCATCTAGCTTTAAGCGCACGTGTACTGCTATTAGGTAATTGTCCGAGTCGGTATCCGTACCCCGTAGGGAGTGTACGTTGGTGATATTCGAGAAAAACCGGCCCTCGATGTGAATATGGTCGATTTGGTTCGAAGTTCATTGGTCAGGTGATCTCCAGGTGGCTTTTTGGATATCTTTGTGGGAAAAGAAAGTGCTTCTGATCACCATCGCTAGTGATCATGCATCGCTGGCCGTTGTCGTTCGTATCGGTGTGCAGGCTATGGGACCCGATCACCGGTCTATACATTGCTTCCCTGCCGACCTGGGCGTTCATATCGCCGATGACGATCTTGATGTCCTGTCGTGTGCAGCTGTCGTACGTTGCCTGCAGCTGCAGATAGAACGCTTCCTTCTCGTCGTCGGGTCTACCTTCGTATGGACAATGCTCGTTTATGATGGTGTAGTTGAAGAAACGGCCTTTTATCCTCAACACACACATCCTCTCGTTGATCGCTTTCCAGTCCATTACGTGATCCTGCATTTTTCCCAATACTACGAAGGCCGTTCCCAGCTCGTCGATCGCTCCACCGCTCTGGAAAAATTTGGCTTTACCGCCACGGATCCTCCACACCTTCTCGCCTTTGCGACAGACCTCTTGCAGTGCCGCGATAAAAATGTGAGCCAAAATATTTCGGGGGATGGGCCAAGGCCGCCAGGCCCCCCTGGCTACGTGGCTGCTCCCACCATTATTATTACGGCAGATAAAATAAAGCTAATAGTATTTAAATATTCACCGTGATTATATAACATTTCGCCGAATTTTCGCGGAAAACCAATTCTCAGTTGACCATAATGCGGAATATAGTGTTAGCGGAATACCATTTCGCGAAAACCCTTTTAGCGAAAAGTACTATTTCGCGGGTGCGATCCTCACTTACCCGCCGTCGCTCGTTCGGACCCAACTGAAGGAAAGTAATAGAGGGCAGTAGACCTAGGAAAACAAATAAACCTAGACAGAGGTGTTTTCTCTGGGGACTGCCCCCCCTCGTAGTGGTCAGCGCTTCCGCCGGCAGTACTCGCGACCTGCGGCCGTCTCGCCCTGAATCATCTAGTGTATATAAGCAGTTTTTAGTGATCTTGATATTGACTAATGTTTATGGAAGAATTTTTCTCGAGTTCAATTAGTTTTTGAGTTTTGCAAAAATATCCGCTTTATTTGTGTGAGTACAACCCCTTCCAGAGAAGGGAAAACCCCACCTCATCCAAAATTTGGTTCAATTTGCTTGATTGGTTCTCGAGATATGTAAAATTTGGGTTTTATTTGTATGGGAGCCACCCTGTGTAGTATAGTAAAATATTTATAAACTCTATTATCCGTTGATCTAGTAAACACAGATTCTTGGATATGCTATTTAATATACATACTGGGAAGTACAAACTTTACAACTGGGCGGCACAGACGTATTTTCATTAGCAGCACTAGCTAGTACAATAAGAACCTTCCCTGGCCCTAAAAACCGCATACAAATTTTCACTCCGATCGGTTTAGTAGTTTCCTAGTCTATAAGGCACATGCAGAACAGACAAAATTCATTTTTCTGTATACCCAACAAACATTTTTGTTTAATAGTATACCTTATTAAAACCATTATATAGCTAATACCGAGTAGCAAACGCCTGATAAGTTGTTATATAACAAAAATATTTGTTGGGTACAATATTTTCTTTTTCTTTATATTTTCCGCAACATATTTTTAAGAAAATTTGCATCTGTTACTTGCTTCCGAAATATCGAACATAACCGGATTGCAGCTCTTTACAAAAACTAGGAATGAGCCAACACCATCCAGCAATCACAACATTTAGCCTCTATTGTGCGAACGGTATTGTTGCCGGGTCCAAGATCCACGTCATAGATCTTCTTGATTCGTCGTAAATACAATACAATGATCACGGTTTGCTCACCAACAGATGTTTTATATCGGAATCCACAGGCCAGTGAAACTTTTTATTTTATTAGGCCAGTGAAAAAAAAGAATCAATCCAAAGTTTTAATCGCCGTCATCATAACTCCATACCGTACGGACTACAGGAAGCACCATTTGTGCTTTAGGTAAAGAAATAGAAAAATCATCTTTTATTATCTTCAAATACACCATAATAACTCTTTTTAGGACCAGCAATGAACTCGATTAGGACTGTTTCAAACGGTTGAGGCTAATATGTTGTTTTCCAGGTATAGTGTTTTACTGGATATTTCAGCAAAAAAAACAGAAGTAAATACGTTTCGACAGAGGAAAGCGGCAATATAGTAGACCGACAGGAATCAAAAGTTAGTACATATTTTTCCTGACCGGTAGAGTGGCAGGTGCGGAACAAGTGTAGCATCCAGATGATCAGACAAACCAGTTCGAACATCCTGCCACACGTACAAACAAAAAGCAGGTTCTGGAACTGCCAACGATGGCTGATTCGTGTCGGGAATTGAGGATTACACTTTCGGTACCTTCAGTCGAATAATTCAAAATGACATCCTATGTAACACCAGCTAGACCAGTGATGGCCAAACTGCGGCTCTTGAATTTGGCCTTTGCGGCCCGCGAACTGGTTTGATAGATGGCGGACGGACACTATAGGTTGAATTTATTAATGTCAGAAGTCATTTAGGGCCGCGGATCTATTGGGGAGATCTGATTTAGCCCGCAATATGCTTGTACCGTGGCCACCACTGAGCTAGACCATCGTCAAACTATTTCCGTCAGCAGACACTGGAGCACAATAGACTTCTAAAACCGATCAGAGTCACAATTAGCAACTCCGAGACTTTGAAATATTTCAATCGTAAAATCTACTTCTACCAGCAGTTATGACGTCCTACTTGATCGGAAGATTTCGGCCGGCCTTTAAACTACCCCGAAACTACGGCATATCCAACGAACGAACGAAGTGAGTATTTAATTTTTGTCGTATTTCAATGTTTATTCAATTTTGTTCATTTCAGTCGTCTGTTATTCAAGTTGCTGACACACTACGAACGGACATAACGAAAACATCGCTCACAGTCGATGGTATTTATTATGTGGTTAATCCAGGATTTGTTGAGCAAAAAGTCTTCACCTCAAAAACTAGAATGGAACGTAAAAACGCTTCCGATGCTGGTTCCAAAAATTTAGCGTACCGATTTGACCACAATGATATTTCAGCTGGGAATTAACGATTTCCTGCAGTTTGATTTTATGGATGCTCCGCTAGTTGAATTACTGTTGCCTGCTTCAGACCTATTGCACTCTTTATCTGCATTAGACAACGAAAGACAGCCGGCATTTTTAGATTGCCGTATGACAGACTTTCCCTTAGAACCGAACATATATAAAATGCTAATTATGTCGGTTGTACCAACCTGTTCTGATGAAATTGATCAGAAACCAATTGTTAAATCACTTGACGGAGATCACCTTTGCTTGCCATTTATAACAGTTGAAATAACAATATTTTCAATGCATGGTGCACGGTGGAGAATCTTATCCTGTAGTTAATTGGCATCATGGATAGGCTTAAGTTAGACGTGTTGTCTGCAGTCAAGAATACGGCATATGTCCAGAAAACTATTTCCAGGATTATCGATTTTCCCATCCGTACAGGATTCTGCTGTATAATGCCCCCGGGAGATGTTTCCAATTTATTCGAAGTCCCAATAACCGATGATCGTCATTGGATGTGCCATCATGATAAGGATTTTTAGAGTAGTAGCTACACGGGCTCGACAACTTTGAGGTAAATATTGGTATGTGTTAGTTTAGCACACGTCTAAAACCGCTTCTCATCCCAAATAGGATAACGTGAAGTCTATGCCACATTCGATTAATGTTCAGGCAGTTCAAACTAATAGGTAGCCAGTGGTTTCACTTCAGTATATTCCAGCTAAATATGCCAGATCTGACCGGCTCTGCTGCAGGCTGAACATCGCAAATTGTGGTTTTAGCCGCGGATGAATCTATACTCGGAATGCAGGTAACCACAGTCAGCAAACCTACACTGCAGAGCCACACCAAAAACGTACGTAAAATTTCTGTTAAAATTATAGTAATCTACGATATATATGTATAGACATAACCGATTGTTTGTTATTTGGATTGTGAAATAATGAGAAATCCGTCTAATTTATTTATATATTATCGTTCACATTATGCTTACTTCGAAAGAATCATATGAATCTTTTGCAATAATTGAATGTGGTGCATCTGCAAGTATACTTGAAAGTTTCTCTGCAAGTATACCTGCAGGTGCACCACATTCATTTATTGCAAAAGATTCGTTTGATTCATTCGGAGTAAGTATAACGTGAATGATCATAAAAACTATAAAATTTATAGTTGAGATGACTACGTTCATGGTTATTTCAACAATAGTTAATAACGTCATTTTTACCACGAAATTGTCACGACAACCAACTCGTTCCGTTCATTGCGTGTTTAAGATGACTATTTTCTTGTCAGCAATATCATACAAAACCTGGTCATGATAACAAAACCATTGTCATGATGACAATTGTATAGTTTTAAATTATAGTTGTCCCAACCATACATGGTCATTTTTACCATAAAATTGTCACTGCAACCAGCTAGTTCTGTTTATTTTTTTGTCCAAGATGACTATTTTCTTGTCACTAAAACTATACAAAAAGTGGTTAAGATAACTAAAGCATTGTAATGATGACAATTTTATGGTATACAGATTATAGTTATGCCTACTATGCGTGGTCAACCGTACCATGCGTCCATTGTTCAAGCTTATAGTCGAAATAACCATGAAAATGTTGTCTAGACCAGTTTTCCCAGTCGGTTGAAAACCACCATACTTTTCTGGTCAAGCTTACCCCTAAAATGGTAGAATTTACCATGAAATTTTTCTGTGTGTACGTAAAATTAGATTGCAAATAAGAGCTACGTACTGATATGTTTCCAACAAAATCGTATTCGACGCGCAAAAACCGCTTATCCGTACTATTTTGGGGGCGATATACGCGCTGAGAAAATATTTGCCATAATTCCGTTAAAAATATTTTATGACTTTTCATAGACGATTCACGGCGAGACGGCCACAGGAAGCGAGAATTATTGATAAATTAAAATTATTTTTAGTAATATTTAAGTAACGCTGAGTTTCGTTAAAGAAGTCGTCCTATTTTTTTTAACAAACGGTTGCATATTACTTTCAACCAATCAGCAATTGGGTCAATTTTTAATTAACGGCGCGGTTACCGCTTAGCACGTCCTAGGGTAGATGATTTGCACCACCACCTTTGGTTCGCCATCATGTTTGCTCTACCTAACATACATTGCGTCTCGTTTCCATTCGGTCTCGCGACTATTCGACCTCGTGTCTATATAACTAGTATCCGTATGCTTAACCCCTCTAAGGTCTACATCATTTTTAGCGCCGCAAAATTGTCTAAAATGGCCATAACTTTTTTATTTTTCAATATTTTTTCACCAAATTTGGGAATTTTGCCGAAAATATTTTCTATTTTCATAATACCTATAGATAATGACCATATGCCGTATGGTCCTGGAGTTATTGCGGAGTTCCTTGGGGGACCGAGATATGGCTTTTTTAGATAAAGTTGCCAAATATCTAAAATTTGTTTGAAATCTGTTGATTTTTGAAAACATATCACCGACTGTGGACATATCAGTTAATTTGCTGCAGTTATGAGCCATGGTGCGCGCCATCCGGATCCGGGGGGACACCATAAATCCGGAACCGGTTCCTTTAAAGGGACATTTCAGCAACAGTAAACTATGTCGTGTCGCATATCAAAAAACATCAGCATTCGATAAAATAGCGATTGGTGATCATCTCATGTCTTTCAGATGCCATATGGCCGATTCCAGGTCCCGGAAAAATTCCTCCGAAATCCGTTCCGTGCTTGTATCAGAAAAGAAACCCTCCCCGGACCCGGAGCCGGTCACACGGCCTCTGAGAGACATGAGATGATCACCAATCGCTATTTTATCGAATGCTGATGTCTTTTGATATGCGACACGACATGCTTTACTGATGCTGAAATGTTCCGTTACGGGAACCGGTTCCGGATTTATAGTGTCCCCCCGGATCCGGATGGCGCGCACCATTGCTCATAACTGCGGCAAAGTAACTGATATATTCACAGTCGATGATATGTTTACGAAAATCAAAAGATTTTAAACAAATTTTAGATATTTGGCAACTTTATCTAAAATAGCCAAATCTCGGTCCCCCAAGGAACTCCGGAATAACTCCGGGACCATATGGCATATGGCCATTATCTATAGATATTATGAAAATAGAAAATATTTTCGGCAAAATTCCCAAATTTGATGAAAAAATATCAAAAGATAAAAAAGTTATGGCCATTTTAGTGAATTTTGCGGTGCTAAAAATGATGCAGACCTTAGAGGGGTTAATAACCATTATGCCTAGGGTACTATGCCGTCCATATGCCTAACTATGGCTAACTATGGGTATTATGGCGTCCGTATGCCTAACGGGTGTCATCACGACAGACTGTCTAAGTTATATTATGCCTACCATCCATTATGCCTATCGTTCAGTATGTCTAAAGTCCACCGCCATCTTGTGATGAAGATTTCAAGCTGGCCAGTAAACTGTAGGTCTGTACTGTAACTGAAAGTAATTTTATTTCCAAAAATTCCCCTATTGGCAGTTATATTTCCAAATTTGTGAAGAAACATGCTAACTAATCATGTACTGGAGCTCAAAGCTTTATTTTTCAAGGCCAACGATAGTTACAGCAGACTATGTTAAGTAACCTAGAATCTTTACCACGAGGAACCAATTTGATAACTTATACATTTTACATTTTACAACATTTAAAACTGAAATTTTATCTGGTCTGGTGTCTGGTTAAACCACTTTAAGTAAATTTTTTTAGTTTAACCTTTTGGCGTTTTGCATATGAAATTATAATGACGCAGGTTATCCATAGGTAATCCATAATTGATGTTCGAAATATTCATCCCATTCCCGAAAGACGGCAAGCTTTCGCATTGTTATTCATGTTATTACATTTAATCAGAGATATTTTATGCTTCCTGTGGTGCTATCGGAAAAAAGCGGAATAATATTTAAGCGATCGCGTTTTTTTTGTGTGTACTGTCCACGGAATAAAAACCACTTCGAAATTTCATGCATGTTCGGGAGCCGTTAATATTACCGCATAATGGTAACGCGAAGGATCGGCACGTTCCGTTGTAGGAATATATGTTTTGCTTTGGTTTTTCTACTGCCTCATTTCGCGCTACTCCCAAAGCGAGTGTTATTATTTGAACGTGCTCGTTTTTCATTTTAATGTTTATTTAATTAATTTTATTTCACCACAGGTTCATCACCGTTCGTAACTGTTTCGATTCCAGAGGGACCGCCGATCGTTAAAGGAGTGAAATTAAATTCGCATGGAGAATGCTGAATGTTTGATTGTATTATAATTGAATTCTTCGGATGGAAATGTCAACTTTTACTAAGTTTTATAAGTAGCCAATAGTTGCTCAATAATAAGTTGTTCAATTGTATTCAATTCCATATTTGCACAAAATTATCTATCAAATTTTTAATTAATGTTTTGCTATGATATAAATTTACATCGAGCTCACATTAAATCATGTTTCTCTAGCAAATTTGTTTCGAGATAGTACGAGAAACAAATCCCTTTCCGCATGTTTTTGCGACAACTTGCTTATTTAATTTATGAAAAACTTACTCCATGCCGAAAGAGTTCCCACAGCATGTACGATTATCACTCAGCTGGAGAGGTTAATCTCTCCTCTATGCTTAGGTGCGTTTCTCACTTCTGCGCTAATTTTAAATATGCTTTTAGCATAAATTAAAACACGAGTCTACGTGTCATATGAACCGCTACGTGCAAGTTGAGTTGGTTTCTGTTTTCCATTTAATTTGGAGCGTGGTTAGGTCTCCTGTGGTTTTCTCTGTTTTCGTCTGTTGTACCGTACTAGGTAAGTATGTTGCAAAGTAAAAAATAGAGATTATAAGTCTGTTTGGCATCACCAAGTGTGCTTCAAAACCCCTTTTTTGCTTGCACCGTGTTAAGCGAAAAATGGTTAATCATTAAAATATGAAATGGAACTAACAAATGCTATCAACACTTTTGCGTTCACTGGGGACAGCTTTCAGTCTGGGTTAGTTTTGTTCGGAGGGCACTACTGCAGTGTGATACTGGGCGTATTCCAACCCGCTATCTAGCGGGTTCACGTGGTCATACCTGGAAATACTCCTATTGGTATAATTGAGTAGCGAAGCTAACTAGGGTGAGCGGGTTCGTGTGGTTTTCAGTTCCTGGTCTTAAAAACTTTAGTTTTAGTAAAACTCGGAAACTAAAATATTTTGCTAATTTTTCCTTTACAATGTTACTGTACACTGAATGATAACTATGTTTTAGGATATCATTATCAGGGCGTACAATTGAAGAAGTATAATCAAAATTTAAATTTGTACCAAATAATTGCAGGTATACCACTCGTCTAAACATACAATGTAAGAGGTGTGTTCTATTCGGGCAATACAATTGATAACTGTTTACAATATCGTGTTTCCCTTCGCAATTATTCAAATTAGGTTAAAGTTAGATACGACTAACTTATGAATATCGAATTAACAGGGTTTGTTCCTCGTGGGACCTAACAACATAATATCCGATGCCTCTATCGGGGATTAGTTGGCATTTAATTTTTTAGAATGGGTGTAGCTCAAAGGTTGCGCTTACTTTTTTGATCTCAAATCAAACAGCATATTTTACGGAATGATACGATCAAAAGTGCAATTAGACCAGCCACCAGTGGATAATTATTTCCCACAATCTGAGTTATATGTACTTATGCACGGGAAACTAATTTGGGACTGCAGGCCGGGTTGGTTTATATTTTACCGTCCGATCATTAACGACTATAGGCACTATCGGAGAGCAGTTATCCAATATATTTCGTTTGTGATTGGTAGATTACCTGTTGTTGCCAGTGCAGCGAATAGAGAAATGGATTAATAATGCGTCTGAGTAGTAATTATATTCTGTGTGGTTTAAACAGTGGGTATTATATTACCGATATAATACGAAATTGAAATTAACGCGATATAAGCCGTTTGAGTTTAAATGTTGACCTATCATGAATATTAGGAATAGTATTGGAAGATTGAACTTGCTCAGTGAACACTAAATTAATTGACATTATATATCATGAGCAGGGCTTGAAAAGGGATCGCAAGTTGAATGTGACTGCCGTGAATGCGAACTTTCGGCATTCAAACTCCGCTTTTTGAACGATCATTTGACTGTTTTTTCTTATCCAGTCAATCTGCCGCTTGCGCTGCTGCCGTCTTACAATTCATGCGGCATCTCAGCAAAAGCAAACAGTCAATCTCCCGTTTTGCTTTGCGTTTTGAGAATATAAACTGCAAACTGACTGGAAGCATACGGTGACGTATTTTTTCGTTTCTCTTTTTGTCTCCAAATCGGCTGCTCATAGTAATAGTTTGTCACCCGGACGTCGGTCTGACGCAAGCAAAATATTCGTTTGTATTGGACGGAGTCCGACCGACTTCTTCCATGCACATGTAGTGGTTGTTTTTTTGTAGTATTGAATCATACGATTGCGCGGTTGCTTTTCATTAGCGTGGTGATTGCCAGTCATTTGACTGTTTTGCAGTCATTCGCTGCTCCAAACGGTAAAGGTAACTTGATCGAAACGAAAATGTCAAAAAGCGTTCATTCTGTTGCGTGCATTCGGCGTTTGACTGAGCAAACTGCCAGTTGTTTTATGCATAGCGTTCGTATTCCACCTCTAAACGGACGGTGTGAACTTGAATGCGCGTTGGTGTGACTGCGGTAGAAAAAAAAGGATCGGTCGAAGCCCTGATCATGAGTCCTTCAATAACCATATGTTCTGGTAAAATGCAACCCACATAAGCTAAGCATTAAAAATTAATTTTTAAAGAATTTCCAAACAAAATCCTCTTTAGCTCTGCACTCGATAGAGATAGAATTGTCATTTCTTTAGCAAAGTTGTTTGCCGTCATATTTCTACAACTTTGCCGAAGAAACCATTTCTGATGACCGCTATAAAACTGCATTCTGATCAAGCGGCCCGCTGCTCAGAATGTTTTCATAACCTCTATAAGAGTCAGGTTATAAGCTCAAGTGATCGTATCACGCTCTGCTGAAAGCAGCAATAAAACTGATTAGGTTTTCGCTGGTTGATTTAATAAAACTGCCATAATTTAATAAAACTTTACGCTTTTCGCTCTGGTAAAAGCTAAATCAGTTTTATTGTCATATTATGCTGATCGATTTGGTTTATAGCGTCCATACTAAAATATCCCATAGAATAAATAACAAAATTTTGAGCATAGCATTCGTTTGCAGCATATGCGCATTAAATTTTTTCGTGCATATTAATATGATAAGTGGATAAAATTAGTGCGCCATTGCAATTGCAATTGCATTGCAATTTTCGAAAACTGGTTGTATTAACAAAATAAATATATTCTGTTAGTGAATCTCAATTTCTAGCAAAATCATTTTAGTTGCTTACTGTGACAGGAAAACCGATTGATAATAACTTTCTTTCTCCTCAAAAGTCGACTAGTACTTCTTCCAGGCGCTCAACGGTTAGAGCAGATTGCGGTTTGCATAGAGTTGCCGAAGCAGTGTCAGTATAGAGTAAGGAGGGGTAAAAGTGCGATTCACTAATTTATCAGAGAAGATTCTGAGTAAATTCACTACATTGCCATGGATGGGTGACTACTTTGGTAGCTTGAATCTATCGTAAACATGTGTTGTTTACGAAGCATCGTTGCTGAGTTAAGGGTAAATGTTATTTTAGAGTGTTTTTGATGTAATATTTCCTTATACGGCAAATACGACCTCAACAGAAGGATATTACTTATCGAAAAATTGTAGCAGCGTTTTATATCACTCACATATTTCTTTTAAAAAAGCGGTGAGAACAATTTACAAAATATCTTATAATATCGTTTTTCCATAATTTGCCCAAACCCCGTCAAGCGCCTAGCGGGGCAAAGGTGCGATTCATGGACGGAGTCAAAATGCATAGGTAATTATATACCGGTTTAGGCACTGTATTACAGATACTAGAAATGGAAGATCTACTGTGTGCTCTACAGATGCTAGCCGAAGCAAAACGGTGTCATCCGCTGGTAATACAAAAAATAAACGCTCGATCTGGCGGAGGCTGCAGTACACCAGCGGAAAATAAAAAAGGTGCAAATTGAGAATACAGTAATGCTCCGATTTTGTCAGCCTCATGTTGAATTTTGGGCTGACAAAATTGGGAAACTGACAAAATCGGGAATTTTTTCGAAATTTTTTCAAAACTCAACACTTGAAACCTTGCTATATCGAAAACTTCTACTAAAAATTAAATTTTAACCCTCAATTGCCCAACCGAAAGCTCGATGAACCGGGCACAGTACACTGGTCCAGAATCTTTTTTGGTGCGCATTAGCTTTGAGCGGGAAAACTTAGTTTTAGGTTTATGGAACCTTTGGAAGAGTTTCTTAGAAGAAATTTCTATCGTCCAGCGGAATTCAAATTTTGATTAATCCCCCTAAAACTGCATTAAAAAAATTTATTTTTCTTCAGTTTCAATATAACACATTGATGCATTCTGCAAAGTTTTACGGCATATTATTACAAGAAATTTTGCTGAAGACCTTCTATCTCTTCAGCAAAGATAGAAAAATCCTATTTCTCATAAATGAAAAATCGTTAAAATCAGTTTTTCTATTTTAGCTGTTTTTGTAGTTGTTGTATGATTTTTTTCTGTTCTACAAAGTTGTACAAATAGTAAAAATACTCAACATTGATGAATATAGTATACCTCTATCTTTGCTTGTTTAGGAACTATAGAACTTTTACTATAAAAATACCCTAATTTTGACCTCGAATTACTCACAAGAAGGCATCATTTTCAAAAAGTATAAGGGTCCATGCCTAATGGCACGGGCGCAGGCTTGAAGTAGGACTACGAATGTAGCGCAATTCGTCTCCCAATGCTAAAGCCGGTGATTTTTGTATGAATTTCATATATAGATGCTCAACTTGCGCATAAAAGAATTGTGTTCTTACATGTGAGAAATTCATAATTTCAACTCATCAGTTAATTTATATGGTGGACCTGAAAGGTCCGTTCATTAATCTCTAATTCTCAAATTTCTGACTCGTAGTGTCCATTGTCAACTTTCGTCCTTCAGATGGGCTTAGTGATGTCCGTTAATCGTTCTATTAATTCAACTAATCGAATAACACAAGGAATATTCGAATAATTTTTAATCGAATAATGCCAGCACGAGTAGTTGATTTAATCGAATAGTTCAATCAGTACGTATAATCCCCGAATAATGCTCGGTAATCGTTCATAATCGTTCGATTAATCGAATTATGCAAAGAAATATGCGAATATTTCTAATCGAAGACCACTAGACCTTTCCAGTTATGTGTGTATTGGTGCTTGAAAATGAGGCAAACAACAACAGTAAACAAAAGAGATGCATTCCTTTGTCACCAAGGTACAGAATGAGTTTCGTCTTCCGCTGGCTTAAATACTAGCAAATTTTCAAAATATGTGCTTGAATTTGGAACAGGATGAAAAATTTGACCGAAATATGTGCTCTGTAGTATGGCAAACGGAGAAACACAACTAGTAATCGCTATTTTTCGGTTTGTTCCTCCAGCATCAGCTGTTCCCCAAAATGAGGTAAACATCATGTATATACACGCGTATTTCGTGTTCGCTAGTGTGGGTGCTTGAGCTGTCAGAAAGCTCTCTAGCACGAATAGTTGAATTAATCGATTAGTGCAGACAAGGCTCACCGATTAATCGGTAATCGAATAATTGAAAATTTCGGACATCACTATTCCCACCAATTTAAACCCTTTGCTTCCGCGACCAAACTTTGGGTTTTCTAGGATATTTAATATTCTATTATAGCAGCTTATTGTCAATTGCAAGTAAAATTGTACCATCCAAAGTGCGATATCGCTCATAAAGTGCTATTTTGCATTAAATCGTTTCGATCTTCGGCGCACTTTTTCGTTATCTTCCAAGCAATAAGTGCGCCGAAGAGACCGAAACGATTTAAGCTAAAATAGTACTTTTATGAGCGATTGCGCACTTATTGATTGGACAATTTTCCTTGTAATTGACAATAATAGATCGATGTTTCGAATCCAACACGGTCGGCGTAATTTCCACTCCACACTAAACAATAATCGGCTGCTGCCGAGTTTTACCACCTTTGCCGCGTCCGGATCCGGACAGGGAGATAAAGTCGTAACTCTCATTATTATTTGTAACCCAAACAACGCGAAAATGATGCCGTTCGCAAAATCAATTCAACTGCTTCATATACTTATTCAGTAGTTCTTAAAAGAACTGATTGTTTTCTAGCAGCTGTTAATAATACAAATCGAAGAAATTTACTGCTTGGCCGCAGCTTTTTTCGGACCGCATTCTCCGTTAGAACTGCTTTTGGCTTTGGAGTTTTCGAAGCCTTTGCTATGGTCTTTATTGACTTAGTAATCTTGCTTCTCGCTAGCAAGTTTGGTAGGCGAACGAACCGGAAGCGCCAGTTCTTTGTTTGGACCAGCTTTCTCTTGTTGAAAACTAACTTCAAAGCCTTTTTCACGAATGTGTCCAACTTTGAAACGTCACAATTGTAGCTGGCGGCGATATACTTCTAGACGGCTTGCAACGAAGATCCGTTGACTCTTCGGTTTATTGGCGTCTCGCTTAGTGAATTTGGATGTCTTCGTTGCCTTATTCCGGGGAAGTAGCAACAGCTGAAGCTCAACGATTTTCGAGCGGATTCTATAGAGCGTAAATTAAATACAATCAAACTTTGATTCAAAGGGAATTTAATCCACAGCTCTTCTCCTATATATTTCTGTCATCCGTGTTAGGGAAGCATTGGCGTGGGAAGGCCAAAATAAGATTAAAGCAACGTCATGAGTTAGAAGACCGCATGGTGAGTCACTACATATTTATCGTTTTATAGATCAAATCAGAAGAAATTCTTCATGATTTAAAGAATCAGCGACATTTGGAAATTTAAGTAAAGAAATTTAGTATGCAGAAAATTTTCATCTCTTCATAAACAAATTCGTTCGTCCTAAAAAGGACGTGTTGTGGTAAATTATGTGGTTGAAAATCCGGCCAGCAGAATGGCTTGAATGTTTGAAACAACACCTCCCAGGGCAATGGTGACAATGGTTACCGGACAGAGCATTTTCTATTGATTCAAGCTGTTCCGCTCCCGCACCCAAATATTCTAATATAGCAGATAACAGATCGATGCTCCGGTACCAACGCGTTCGGCGCACTTTACACCAAACAATGATCCGCTGCTCTGCCTTTGCCGCTGCTGCTGCTGCTGCCGCTACGCTGCGTTTTACCAGTTTGCCGAGTCCAGTGAGGGAGATATAACCGCAACTCTCTGCTGTCTGCTCTGTACCGTACCGATGCCAATGCGAAAATGATGCCGTTCGCCGGCTTACTTCTGATTATATACCAGAGCAAACGGCAGCAAGTTGTAACAAAGGCGGATCAACGTAGGGCAGAGAATCATAGACACGAAAGAAAGGCGGTACAACGTAGGGGAAATGTGTATAATGTGCCCCCCCTAAGAATAAATGGATATATCTCCGTTATACTTCCCCAAATTAACGTTACAACTACGTGTATATGTTGGTATTTAAGCTGACAACCAATTGCAATTGTTTATTTCATTTAGTATTGTGGAATAAACATGCTAGGAATTATTTAATAAAAGCACCTAAATGTTGTGTTTCTCGTCTGCGCGGGGTAAAATGCCCCACCTGCGGTATAATATGCCCAATGCGGTAATTTGAGTGTTTCTACCAGTGACAGACCAACTCTATTTGGTAGAAAGTAAAACTATTTCCTTTGTTTTGCAAAATATCGTTATTTTATGTAAAATAAACCTAGTTTCGGCCTTCTGGTGCACTTTTTCTTTTCTGCATGGGGCACATTATACTGCAGCTGTGGCGTTTTGTACCGGGTAGTTGAATTACCTAGAATTTGGACGTTGGTAACAAATTATTCCCACCACGGTTACTCTACAATACTAATTGAATTAAATAATGGCAATTGGCTTCAACTTAGATCTGTTTACCTATGTTTATAGCCACATTTGCAAGGGGGGCAAATTGCACCACCGCAAGTGGGGCATTTTGGCCTGCTTTTACTTATTTGAAAAAATATTAAATGCTAAAGCAAATCAAGCGTTTCATACCGTTATTTTTGGCAGGGATGCCTTTTTGAAGTTCACTTTACGCAATCGAATCGCAACAACCGGTTATTTACAGATTTTGACAGGAAAATAGCTTATGGAAATGACACCAAAAGTTACATCGGAAGCTGCTCAAAAACAAATTTATTTTTGTTTTGTGTTTACAGCATGTGACAACTGTCATACTTGCATAGTAGGCTAGTTCCATCAAATACTATGGTTTCTGGGTGGTTTTGCATTTTGATTACGCTTGTTTAGCGAAAAACGAAGGGAGGGCACATTGGCCAGGGGGGGGCACGTTATACACATTTCCCCTACAACGAAACCGTACATTGTTTGAACCAAACCGATGTCCGGTGCTTCCTTAATGAAGAGCTACCAGTTTCTGCAGAGCAACCTAATATGAAGCACCGTCTTCATGCCACCGAAAACCAGTGGAAAGGCCGCAAAGCGCGATAGGAAAAAGAAGAAGAAGCCACGCCACTTAGGAGAGCAACGCTATTTTCTTTCATTTATTGCCGACAGGGATGGCACGGCAACGGGCATGGCAGACGTGCACTCACAGTTGTGTGTGGTTGTGCCGGGTGAGTTTGCCAAGCGCGCCGTCTCGGAAGGTCAGGCTTCTGTAACTATACAACAATTAGCCCTTCTTAGGGCCTAATATATAAATGAAGATGCAATTCGATTTTCTCACTAAACGCTTAGTCTCGAATTACCAAGTGGCGCAGTTTTCTTTCGCCAGATAATGTGGCTTACTCGTTTCATGCTTTTAGAAAGAATCTTAAATTCGTATTATTTTGCATGTGTAGGTATATGAACAATTTTGTTCAGAAATACTCTTCGGAAGGTTTGTCTTAATACAGTTTAAACATGTAATTTCTGACGGGCTCATACTTCGAACGCTCATACTAAACTGCCAACATCACTTTAAAATGTGAGAAAAATCAATTTAACTGCTTCGTATACTTTTATTCAGTAGTTCTTAAAAGAACTGATTGTTTTCTACCAGATATTAGTAATAATGCAAATCAAGGAAATTTACATCTTGGCAACAGTTTTTTTCGGGCACCTTCTCCGCTGGAACGACTTCGTTTGACTGGGGCTTTCGGTGCCTTTGCTACGGTTTTCATTGGCTTAGTAGATTTTTGTTCGGGGGCACCCGCATATTTACTCCAGCAGTACAGCTTTAATCGGAGCCGCCTTTGCAGCAGTTAGCAAAGATATTGTTTTCGTCCGTTTTATCAACCTTGAACAAATCGGAAGCGCCTGTTCTTTTTGTTTGGACCAGCTTTTCGACAGCTAATTTCAAAACCTTTTTCACGAATGTGTCCAACCTTGGAACGTCACAATTGTGGCTAGCGGCGATTTACTTCTAACGGCTTGCAGCGAGGATCCATTGATTTTACTGGGTATTGATAACAGCAAAAACCATACCGTTCGCTGGCGGGCGAGTCGGTTACTTCTTCGGTTTGTTGGCGTCTTGCTTGGTGAATTTGAATGTCTTCGATGCCTTATTCCGAGCAAGCAGCACCCACTGATGCTCAAAAATTTTCGAGCGGATTCTATAGAGCGTAAATTAAATACAATCAAAACCCATAGCTCATCTCGTATATATTTCTGTCATCTGTGCTAGGGAAGCATTGGCGTGGGAAGGCAGAAACATGAAAATAATGAAATAATGAATATAGTCTAATATTTTCTCAATTATTAAACGTCTGTTTGGGAAACATGGAATCTAATGTATTGTTATGGATTTTTTGAAAAATTTCCAATCGATTGATACCAATATCTCTAGAATCTGTTGACGGATGACTGAGTTATAAGCGTGCAAACCATAACCACTTTTCGTTACATGTTCCCTTCTCGTTTTTTCTAAAGTGCACCCCAATATAGAAATCAAAGAAGTAGTCCCACTTCAAAACTCTCTCAAGAGAATAAGAATAGTTTTAAGCAGGCTGAAAAGTATTATAAATCATGTTTAAAAGCACAAAAGTTAAACAAAATTTATAGGCTGACAAAATCGGGATAAAAAGCTGATAAAATCGGGAGGTGACAAAATCGAAACATTACTGTATTCCTTTTTGAAACTTACCGCAGATTGAAGACATTATGGAATTTTTAGCAACTGCTGTGCCAAATTAATAGATTTCAGCTTTTGCCCCGCGGTATTCGCGTTTTCGCTGTGGGGCAAAAGTGCGATTCGGCACTTGATCAGAAAACTGAATAATTTATTTTGCATAACACTATTACCCCAGATGATTTATGTGGCATTATGTTGAATGTGAAGATATTGAGTTATTGCATCAATGTAAAATATATTTTACTGTTGTGCTTCTTCATATCTCATGAAAATTGATTGAACTTCAAACGTCGCACTTATGCTCCACCCTACTCTATAGGCTGCGTGTATATCAAGCCATGCTTTCTATCTACCAAGAACATTGTGACTGTTCAAAACTTTATGATTCCGTTAGAGGCACATATTTAGTAGTATTGCTGGGCGATTATAATTTACCAAACCTTATTTGGAACTACGACTCTGAATTGAATAGCTACCAAATAATGTATCATCTGAGCTGCAAGCAATTTTGACCGACACACTATTGAGCAATGGACTCATGAAAGTTTTCAACTTTCCTAACCAGCACGGCCGACTACTCGAACTAGCATTCGTAAACAATGTGTATTGCTCTGAAATTATTTCCCCTTCTGCACCGCTCTTAAGAATTGACGCAATAGTTTCCACAAAGCCCGGACCTTAACCCGGCCGAGAATTTGTGGACAATTCTCGATACCACGGTTGACAAAACTGGTGGTACCAATTAAAAGCAGTGTTGCGAAGCCCGCACTCGTGTGGTCCAATTTTCTCACACACAGGTACTCATTGTAACGAACACACCGGTATAAGTATTCCTTTAAAACTCCTGCTCTAGTTTCTTCATGCACTGAAACGAATTTGTGCGAGTGTGTGTTTAACTAACAGTCGTAGCTCGTCGTTCGTCGTTGCAGCTCGATCTGCTGATACCGATTACTCACGATGGTTCGTACTCCCGCCCGTGATTAGAACCGAGGGCGATGACGAAGAAGAAGAAGAAGAAAAAGAAGAAAAACTAATGCAAAATTTGTATCCATGTGCGCCATCAGCCTCACGGGCAGCTGATTCCCCGCGAGTTTTTTTTGACTCGGGAATAAGCTATGCAAGAAGACGAAGTGAGGATATGCGTGCGCGAGTGTGTGCGTAGCAGAATGACTGCACACAGCACCAGCGGGTGTTTGTTTTACGTCTGCGTGTGCGGCTTAAGCGTTGAATGCTATGTTTCTCATACTCTTTCGCGTGTGAGTAGGCATGGTTGACTTCACGTTCGATTCGCAACATTGATTAAAAGAACTGTTTTGAAGCCCTAGAACGCAGCTGGTTAGGTGTCATATGAGATTATCGCTTGAGCGTGAGAAATGGCGTGGCGACTACGCTTGATGCTTATACAAAGTAATTATGTGAACGTCATTTATTTGGTAATAGTAGGATACTACATCCTCCGCCTAAAACAAGAATGATGTAACAGACTGAGGAAGTCATTCTTGCTCCCACTAGATATCTGTTACAGATATTGCTGTAAGTATGTTCTAAAATTTTTAATAATTTCTTACAACATATCCACTAACATACATACTAATAATAACTAAATTATCTGTTGAACAATGAAGTGCAGTCATTCTCGAACATCGTTTCCGAATGAACACGTTTTAATTCAAGTGCGAGAACGTTCCAAAAAAATATTTCTTTCACAAGACAGCTTACGAGATTTTTTTGGAGAAGTCGCACTGAGGTTCAGTGGTCTATGTTGCAAAGATATCTTACACAGTAACCTCCAGCTGCAAGTCTAGTACCATAGTCATGTTCATGTAGACTATTTGAACTAAGTAAATGAGAGAAATTCAAAAAAGGCAAGCTCCGCCTTTAAAAAATGCTCCATCTTCGTTAAAATCCTATTATTTTCATTTGTTTGTAATACTGTAAACATTAGGCTTAACTTATTTTTTGCATTATCAAAGTAATTATCGGAAAAGTTAATAATAATAAGTATCGCATGGTTAATAATTTAGCTTTTTTCATTCGGCATTTTGTAAAACAGTAAAAACAAGAGTCGTCACTTTTTTGTTATCAATAAGAGTTTTAAAATTCTATATCCTTTGAGAATACTAAGCTGTAGAAAGGGTTTTTTCATCATTCTGCCACTTTCCCCATTTAATGAAGATTAACAGCCAAGTAATAGCGTGCATTGCAATTATTTTCAACCTCATTAGCTTGACTCTAAAAAAAGCACACGAAAAAACTCTTCCATATGAACTCGGTCCGAAAGCGAAGCTTGTTTCGCGTCTGTCACACAGCAAAACCGAATTCTTGCACCATTATAATGAAGGTAAACAAAGAGTTCCCACTGATGAGGTAATTACTTGTATCACGGGAATATGATTCATAATGATGAATGATAGCGTTGAGGCACGGCATTCAATCTTCGGGCTGCCTCGGTACGTCCTTATCCGTAGCATACCTGCTTATAGCGTCAGAAAGTAGGTTAACATTTTTTTTATTCACATTACATCGATTTAATGAACCGCAACGTGCCGCTTCCAATGCAGCTTATAATACTTACGAGTATATTCCTGCTGCTGGTGCTTCGAAAATTTTCTTCCAATAGTGGTAGGTAGGCAGGTAGGAAGGTAGCAAAAGTTTTCCAGTTCTTCAACCAACCCGCTATTCGCGTGCATGAGAAGGTAAATTATGTAATTGAGAAAGTTACAGAACTGGAGAGTTTGGAAAGTTGCAGCCCAAATTACGGTCAAGGAAGAAAACTCAACCCTCAAATTTAACGTGGTGCTGCGGTAGTTTACTGCTCGTAATTGTGTCGTCACCGTACAATAATGTACTACAGTTACTACTAGATTAAAATAAAGAAAATTTTGCCATCCGCTTTTCGGTACTATATTGTCTATCCGGGTAGTTGTTTATGGTCAACCTGACATCACGCACAAAATAAAATAAAATTTGTTTATAACAGATACTCAATACAATGTATGCGGTATTGACCGCCGTGAAAAAGTAATTACCAATTAACAAGGATCGAGTACTATAATGACTGTTGATAGTAATATTTATCAATCACAAAACGCGGTGGTTGTGTGATTATTCCGATGCAATTGAATTACAGTAAAAAATAAAATAAAATAATTATTGATAGTTTATAGACAATAGGACTAAACCCTATTAGCCCATATTTCCCATAGTGCCCTCGGAAACTACATGAACTCTCCCGGCTCATTTCTGTAGGACAATAATTCAATTAAAGTGATATGGACTGTATAATGCACTGCAGCTTGCTGATTGTGAAAGTGAGCGGTATTGAATTTCCAGCAAATTACCGACCCGAGAACTGTAATTACCGGTGGCTCAACCTGACGGAAACGCCACTCGATTGATTAGATTTTGATATTTCATAGTTCGTAGCTTGATAAACACGCTCGATAAACCATTATCTCGCAGCAATTACAAGCGACTTACTTCCGTCCTGCTTTCGCCGTTCATGCCGTTCATTGGTTAGATGAAAGTATGTTTGTCTGTTACCAAATTGGATAGAACATGGAAAGGGTAATGGGTTGTGCGTTTTTATTTGGTTTTTTGCTGTGTTTGCTCTATCAATAAATACCAACTTAATTTTTAAATTTTAAATAATGAAGAGAGGTACTAATAAATTATATCATTAACCATAATCGTACTCTAATTAATAATTTATCGCTCGCCTTTGTCATCAATTGTTTACTGTGGGTTTGAAAAAATATACAATTTATTAGCCGTGCTTGAATGAATGTTAACAGCAATTAGTGGCCATAAATCATCTGAAAAGAACCCAATACTTGTGACTATTAAAGTCATTTAGTGAAAAGCTTAAAATGAAAACGACTCCATTATTAGTGAACAAATGCAGTAAACTTTTTATAGAAAACGACAATAATCTGTTTAACTGCCATAATCGTAAGTAAAGGAATCTCAACTCCTCGGTTGAGTTAAATTTTGCAGAGAAACCCGCGCAATGTTGGTTTTAAACCCGAAAACCACTAAACAGAACAATATGCTGACTGGAAATAAAGAAAACTTTAGGGAATACTGCAGCTCCAGACTGTCAGCGTAAGTTAATGTGCCACTGTCAGAGATACCCTCTTCGAGAGCACCAAGAAAACTATACGTTTAGTGCAAAACAGCCCGTAAAGTCTAGCTTGAAAGTTTGGATGGGCAACGTCGTCGTCGTCGAGGAAATATATGCAAGTAGAGCGGACTATCCATTTCAAAGATAAAGCAGCCTGAAAGGAAAATAAAATTAAGACGTTTATTTATCCAGAAAACCAGAACGAAATCGGAGTAACGTAGTTAGCAACTTGTAGCTTCGCTACCGTCCGACCGTTGTTCCCGGCGTATTTTTGGATTTTATTTTCGTCATGAAAACGAGCAAGACACACACACAAAAAAAACTTTCATTGGCCGCATCTAACGCCCGTTAACACGGATAGGATAAGCGGGCTGATCCCCATAGAGCCTTTTGCAGCCGTGGCGCTTACGGTTGTGTGCACGTAAAAGTGCAGACTTTACGCGAGAGCAGTTTATATTTAATTAAAAATATGGTTTTTTATTGAATCAAATCCGTTAAAGATGATTTGATGGAATCATGAGTTATTTTACGACGAAACCTATGCAAAATCTATTGAAGCTTAGAGCACATTTTTTACAAAACGCTTTACTTTTGTGTGCTGGTTGCATAAACTGTAAGGATCACAGCTGATAACCTTAACTGGATACCCACCGTCACTCGGTCGATCGCCGGTTTCGTTGGCATCTTGCCGACGGACGACGGCGAGAACGAGTGAAATGTGACATGTTTCCGAAGACAGCTAGGTATCTACAGTAGGAGCAAGCTGGGATGTGTATGTGCGCTTCGATGATTCCTGGCACGTCACGCCTTCAGCTATTTTTCTGCATTAGTTCGGGCAATTCTATTACGGATGCTGTGGTGGGTTGTACGATTTTTTCTTGGCTTGGTTGTAATTGAAGTTTGCAAGTCTATTTAATAACGAATTTGACATGGTAGCAAGTCACCGCGCAACATAAAACTTTCTTCTAAATAACAGACTATCTACGAATATCAAAAAACAGTTTTTTTAAATTTTACGCTGCATTAGTTACCGTTGATTGCTAAAGAGTTATGCAAGATCAACATAGTTGTTGTATATATTTTACTCACGAGCAGATTCCTATGTATCGAAGGTTGAGAGTCGATTTGTGAGAGCCGTGGTTAGATTCTAACTTTTCAAGGTTGTTGGTATGTCTGGTTGGTACTGTTTGTTGACTTAATTTGATAACAAAGTTCGAAATTTCATTACGGTATGTATAAAATCTTCTATTCGTTCATCAAACTAATAGTATTGTAACAAGTAAATAGATTGCAAATTTGCTTTTCTATGCTTTTCGGCAGGCTAATACATTACATGGTAAAACACGAATTGCGGAATTTTCCGGAATGGTCAATATCCTGAAGTTCATTTTTACGCGTCAATTATTATTTAGTTTGAAATTCCTTACTGAAACCAAATGTCAAAATTATTAATTGGGAACAGAAAATGTATAAAATACAATTAATAATATACAAATTTCTTTTATGATTTTTTATTCGATACCCAATAAATAGTAATGGAACGCGTCATGTGTTGTGTTTTACTAATAACCATGCGTCCTCATCTTATTTCTAATGAAATGCAAGTCATTCAGAGGAAAACTCTACAACGCTGAGATGATTAATAAGCGTAAAATTATTTGATTTTCATCGAGGAATTTAATTTATTTTATTGCTTGGTGTGACTGTTACCGTTGTTTACGGTATTAGCATTAGCATTAGCATAAAAAGCTGTACAAATTCCTAATTTGTGCCAACAATAATTAACATAATAGAAAAAATAACACTCGAATTCGGTTATAACTGGCGTCTCTTATAGCTTGATTCAGTCCCGCATTTTCCAGTTTGCTAAACAGGAACTTGTAAAACAATTAAAAAATAATTTGGTGATATTTTCAAATCATTCGTTAAAATTGACGGTCCGGTACGGTACATTACAGGGGATGGGACCTTCTGGTGCAGGTGTTCCACCTGCATTTTTATGAAACTTAAAAAATTACTTTTAAGCAATCAAAAGAAAATCTTTTTGTTATAAATAGCATTTTCTCTGCAATAATGAGAAACTCTAGTTGCATTTTCATAAAAATCAATACTGGTTTTGACCTAGACGGACGAAGACGGATGGATGGACGGATGAAGTAGGATACGCTCGGTCGTCAATGACACTGCAACCGCGGTGCAAGACGAGCCAACAAGCGATGGAGAGGAAAAAACAGCTTCAAATAACTATCTAAGTATTGCCACGAGGAAGAATTGGCCAAGTATGGACGGGCGCGGAGTGAGTTGACCACGACCCTGAGGAGGAAAAAGTGCCATAAGGAGGACAGAGATCGTGAAGAGCTAGAACAACTATTTCGGACTAACGAGACGCGTAAAATCTATAAGAACGTGAACCAATCTCGTAAAGGACATACACCGAAGCCTGAGGAGGAAAGCCTGGACACAAACGAGCGTGAGGTGTTTGACAGGTTTACAGTGATGCCAGGTTTTGCTGAAGAAATATCCGCAGTTTTACTATTTGTTTTTATCACAGAAAAAAGGGTTATAAATTTGTTCCAGACTAAATGATAGGTAAAATTCAATTAAATTTTTGGTTATTTAGCATGAAAGTTTAACCGTAATTTGTGCTTCATTTAAAGGTTTGGTTGTTTTTTACCAAAAGGGTAAACAAATTACGATATGTATTGTTTTCTGATATACTAGAGCCCCCTTTAACACGGAAAAACCAAACTCTATTCCGTCTAGATATATTTTGAGCAACATGTTAAAAAAATTTTATCGCAAAGATATTCTTGATTGATATTTTAGAGTCAGTGTGTGTTACGAAGGTATTCTTGATTGCACCTATTTAAAGAAAATTAATACATTTTTGAATCAAATAAGTTTATGACATATTTCAAATTTACCCTTATTGAAGGTCACATATTTTTGATTTTCGTCATTCGGTTTTTATCTATGTTTTCCGTAATTCATTTTTTATTTTGTGTTGTTTAGTTTTTTCATCTTTTGTTTTAATTTTTCGTCTTCGTGTTGTTGTTGTTGTGTACTCCATCGTCTTTGGCTGTCGGTTTCACGTCATTTTTTACCTATTTTTTTAAAATTTGATCACTTTTGTTGTCTTTCAGCGTTTGTTAGTCGGATTTTTAGCATTTTTGCATCGTCTTTTTATCTTTTACTAGCTGACCCGACAAACTTCGTATTGCCACAAATTAACCTGTGTTGTACATAAATCATGAATCTCGGATGATCTTTGTCACAATCTCGAGTTTTGCAAGCCCCCCAGTGGGCAGCTCTTCCGACGGCGGGTCACCGGCAACACTCACGACCGTCTCGTCCTGAATGATCTAGTGTTACTATAGATAGTTTTTGTGGTCTTGTATTGACTAATGTTTTATGGAAGAGTCTCGAATTTCTCGAGTTCGTTTAGTTTTTGAGTTTCGCAAAAATTTCTGTTTTATTTGTATGAGAGTCCATATCCCCCTACCACAGGGGTGAGAGGTCTCTAACTATCGTAAAATAAATTCAAGACTCCAAAATCTCCCACATGCCAAATTTGGTTCCATTTGCTTGATTAGTTCTCAAGTTATAAGGAAATTTGAATTTCATTTGTATGGGAGCTCCCCTCTTAAA